>NC_064810.1:59183459-59350105 GCF_023721935.1 Panthera uncia | reverse complement strand
ACACACACACACACACACACACACACACACACACACACAATTCTCCCCATCTCCTTACCTCCTTCTCTGATCTATCCTTCTCCAAAATGCATATCACTATCGAACATACTACATCCTTTATTTATCTTATTTCTTACTGTATTTTCCTCCAGAATGGGGGCTACATGAGGGCAAGAATATGTATCCCTTTTGTTCATTGCTGTATTTCCAGTGCTTAAAACACTACCAGGCATATAGAAAGTGCTCAATAATTATTTGTTAAAGCAATAAATAAAAAAGCTCCAAAGTATCCAATTTTATAGACATTGTTTTCTGTCTCCTCCCAGGAAACCCATTGGGGTCACTCTTCTCCCATTGGGCTATGGCGCTTCTAAGCCAGCTGAGTGGCCACATCAACTCCACCTGTGGAGCAGAGAACTCCACGGGGGCCAGCCAAGCCCGCCCACATGCCTACTATGCCCTCTCCTACTGCGTGCTCATCCTGGCCATCGTCTTCGGCAATGGTCTGGTATGTGTGGCAGTGCTGAGGGAACGGGCTTTGCAAACCACCACCAACTACCTGGTGGTGAGCCTGGCCGTGGCGGACCTGCTGGTGGCCACCTTGGTGATGCCCTGGGTGGTGTACCTGGAGGTGAGTAAGCCCCAAGTGCAGGCTGCCTGTGTGACTGTACTTGTCTTTGTCTTCCCTGAGTACTGGCCTTCCGGGTTCAAAATGCTCCCTGCCATGATCCAGGGACTGGGAAGGAAGGAGAGCCCCTCTCATTCTCCCTTTCATAAGGAAACTGAAGGCCTGAGAGCTGTCATTATCCAGCCTCACTTGCCCATATCAGAACCAAGGAGCTGGGAATTGATTGTGTTCCTGGGTCTCCAAAAACCAGGTGACTGGACTTGAGTGAGGAGACTCATCCTAAAAATGCATCAGGTCCAGGGTGCCTGGGTGGCTCAGTCAGTTGAGCATGTGACCCCTGATCTCAGGGTCATAAGTTCAATCCCCACATCACATTCCACGCTGCACTTGGAGCCTACTTAAAAAAATTAATCAGGTTTATTCTCTTTGCCAATCACATTGCAAAGATGTGGGGGCTTGGGGGAGGCAGTCCATGGGTGTCTGCATCAGTGTTTCAATATATAGAGGGCTGGGGATGTGCAGAAAGGACCTGAGACAACAGTGAGGGTGCAGGGGGACTCAGAAGGAATCACAGAAAAACCAGAAAGAATGTTTTAATGAATGAGGGGAAAAAAGAGAAAAAAACAGTCTGCAAATAGATCAGACTTCTTTTGATGGTTTAGTTGCCCTCGGACTCAGTTCTTTCCTCCTGGGTACCAGCTCTCCACAGACTCTGCTACCAAATAGACCCAACCTTCACATTTATATTTTTGATGCCTCCATTAATAGTACAGAGCCCTTACCAGTCAGATAATGCAGCAAACCCTGGAGAATTCTTCTGGAGAGAAACAGTTCTTAAATTTGAAAGTATTTTCATTTGAAAGTGCAAAACAGAGTCAGGAGGTGATCAAGACAAAACATCCATTTGCTAACAAAGGAATCACAGTACACCTGTTCAAGAAACAGATATTCTTACCAGGAAAACATGCAATTACTGAAGAGTTTAAAAAAAAAACACTTTAATGTACTATAAATATGTCTCTCCTGCACCGTGTATCATGTATCATTTTAAAGAGGTATCCAATGAAGGATCAAAATGATGCTATGATTAAGAGAAATTAAAATTCATCAAATTAATATCTCGGTTAATATTAATAGTGAAGGTGACAGTTAATTAAGTATGACATATCACAGGAGAGTAAAAACCTCAACCACAGACTGCCTAGGCTGGTACCCCTATTAAAGAATGACTGGGAACTAAAATTAGACTTATGATCTCAAAGGGGAAACATAAAAGAAAGAAATCAAGAAAATAGAAAAGTAAAGGAAAAGCAGAAAAACATCTAGGCTTATTGGGGCAGAGGTAAAGGCTGAGGGAAGACTTCAAAAAAATAAGCACTAATTTCTCCCAGTTAGGATAATCCTGATGGCAAAAGATCTTATAATTATCTTGACTTTTCTGTCAACCCAAAATGACTGAAGCAACCTTGAAGTCAGAAGCTATATCTTTGTTCTTTTTCTCCTGTAGCCCAAACGTACTACCTGGCACATAATATGTGCTAAATAAATATTTGATATATGAATGATTAAATGCATCCTTTCTGTAATGTATGCATTATATGGGCAATTCCTGCTTGTACCATATTCAGCTATATCTATTGTTACAATGAATTGTTTTTTGGGTTTTTTTTTACATCTAACAATAGTGATACTGAAAAGAAGTTAGACACATATGATATTTCTGTTCAAGAGTAAGGCAGACTTTAGGTGCTACAAACCAGTATGGATTATTTAGTGATTCATAATAAATAATATGGACACACCACCATCCCACACCTCAGAGTGTTTCTCAGTATACATTACAAAGATTCTTAAGTCTTTCAGTCAGACAGGTCAAGATGAGGACCTCCATGACAATGAACACCTTAATTGCCTCTGAAATAAAACCAGTCTTCTGGTGTCTATAACAAAGCCATTCAGGGTCACTCGTCAACTGTCCATTTGTGGTTGCTTCCAAGACTCTGGATAGACCATATTGGAAAATCTCTGTAGATACCAGTGTAGGATATGGACATTGTGATTTTTCCACACTAGACACCCATGCCATCTCCTGCTAGCCACACCTGCCAAAATTGATGATGTCTCCCTTCTACTGCTGAGTGTAGAAGACTAACTGAGCCCACAGAGAGCCAGCAGGAAATCTTGCCAGAGGTTTACTGGACTTTCTGTAGGTTAGGTCTATGAGGGTGTTTTTTTTTTTTTTTAATGTTTATTTATTCTTTGAGAGAGAGAGAGCACCAGCACGGGAAGGGCCGAGAGAGAGGGAGGCAGAGGATCAGAAGCAGGCTCTGCACTGTCAGATGCGGGGCTTGAATTCATGAACAAACCATGAGACTTTGACCTGAGCTGAAGTCAGATGCTTAACCAACTGAGCCACCCAGGCACCCTGGGAAATTATGAGTTTTCCCTCCTGAGATGAGCTCTGGTGGAGCTCTTGGTTCCCTCTCATAAAAACCCATAGGCATTCTGTCCAACAGGTTCTTTGGGGCAAGTATTCAGTAATCAAAATCATGGTCAAATAAGCCTACAATCTTATAGGGAAAATTTGAGAGACATCTCTCCACTGGGAAATGGGCTTTGGGACCTCTTTTTTGTCTTACACACTTTCTTTAAAACTCTAGTCAATGCAACTTAATATTTCTGTACCAATGTGGCCAACAGTCCACTAAGAGTCTCTCTCAATAAAAGACAACATGAGTTAAAGCAGCCATAATTAACAGACAGCCAGTTAAGATATTAGATGGTTCTAATCCAAAGGACCAGGTCTCCCTAACCAACCACAGTATATACTTTTCCTCATCTTAAATACCTGCCTGCTTTCTGTGGACTTCAAAAGTAGACAGGGAACCTTAAGGAGAGAAAAGAGTACTTTGAGTCCTTAAAGGGACTGTAACTATATAAGTCCCTGGGTCTCAGAGAAGAGCAAAGCATTATTCTCACTAACTTGTCCTAATGGTCATACGATTTGAGCAGCTGGTCGAGTAATTACATGATCATACCTAAGAGCTCCCTTAGAAAGAGGAAAGGATGCAATGTTGACCATAGCACAGAGACTGCTGTAGACATGAGGGCACCCAAGAGGAGAGCACAGGAATGAGAAGAACACCATGTGGTGGCCAAACTAGCTGCCAAATTCATAGCTTCCTGTGCTTTGACTTGAATACATCCATATTCTTTGAAGGAAATTTTGGCTCATACCAGCCAGATACGTTCTTTCAAAGGAAAATTGCCAAATTTTGCCAGCTCCAGTATGTATGGCTATAAATATTGGAAAATATGACTAACTGTGGCCTAAACAAATAGGAGTTACTTTTCTCACACAACCAGAATTCTGGAGGAAGGCAATTGTTTGTGTTGATTCAGTTGCACCATGGTGTCATCAAGGACCAATCTCTTCCATCCTTGGCAAACTGGCTTAGTGCCTCATGCTACTCATAGGATGGCTGCCATAACTCTCAGCATCATGGCCATATTCAAAAATAGGATGGGTGGGTATATGCTAACTAATTTGGATGTAAATTTAAAACTAGATAGATAGATAGATAGATAGGATGGGTGGGGACAGTAGAAAAAGAAATAAAGGGAACGAGGGGTGCCTGGGTGGCTCAGTCGGTTAAGCGCCTGACTTCGGCTCAGATCATGACCTTGCGGTTTGTGAGTTTGAGCCCTGTGTTGGGCTCTGTGCTGACAGCTCAGAGCCTGGAGCCTGCTTCGGATTCTGTGTCTCCTCCTGTCTCTGCCCCTCCCAGGTTCATGCTCTGTCTCTCTCAGTCTCTCAATAGTAAATAAACTGTAATTTTTTTTTTTTTTAAAGAAAGGGAATGGAAGGGAAGGGAAGTGAACAGAAGGGAGGAAGGAAAAAAGAAGAGAGAAAGAAAGAAGCCCTTTCCCTGGAGTGCCTCAAAGCATCTCCTAAAGGACTTCACTTAAGTTTAATTAGCCAAAGCTCGATCATAAGGGAAGGATACAAGGGAGGATAGAAAAGAAAGTGAAAATGTGGGTTTTATTTAAAAAGAAGATGCGGTGGGAGGAATTGCTGTGAGATAGGCAAATAAAATGTCCCATAACATTGCACTTCTGGTGAAATTCACTGGGATGAATGTCATTCCAGCGTAGGATTATTCTACGGAAAGACTCAGAACTGGGAGTCAGAGGACATGGAATTAAGTGAATCAAATGGAGGTGACAGCTATACTTCCCCTATGTCACAGGCTTCATGATAGGCTTAACTGTCATCAACTGAGAAAGCACTTTGATAACTAAGAAGTATGAGCTATAAATATCTCAGTTAAGACACTTTTTCAAGAGACTAAAAACAGAACTACCTTATAACCCAGCAATTGCACTACTAAGTATTTACTCAAAGGATACAAAAATACAGATTTGAAGGGGTGTATGCACCCCAATGTTGATAGCAGCATTGTCAACAATAGCCAAACTATGGAGAGAGCCCAAATGTCCATCAACTGACGAATGGATAAAGAAGATGTGGTATATGTTTACAAGGAATATTACTCAGCCATCAAAAAGAATGAAATCTTGCCATTTACAATGATGTGGATGGAGCTAGGGTGTATCATGCTAAGCAAAATAGGTCAGAGAAAGACAAATGCCACATGATTTTACTTATATGTGGAATTTAAGAAACAAAACAAATGAACATATGGGAAGGGGGTAAGGAAGAGAAGAGAGGGAAACAAACCAAGAGACCATTAATGACTGAGAAAAAACTGAGGGTTGCTATAGGGAAGGTGGGTGAGGGATGGGCTAGATGATGGGTACTAAGGACGGCACTTGTGATGAGTACTGGGAGTTGTATATAAGTGATGAATCACTGAATTCTACTCCTGAAACCAATACTGCACTGTTAACTAAAATTTAAATTAAAAAGGGTGGGGGGGAGGGGAAGATACTTTTAGTTGTAAGTAAAAGAAAACTTAATTCCAATTGACTGTTTAAGCCAATAAACAGAATGCATTGGCTCTCATACCAGGAACTTTAAAAGTCCTGTGGTAGGGTGGGCTATAGGCACAGTTTGAACAGGGCTCCAGCTCCATTTCCCCACAATTCTCTCAGCTCTGTTTTATGTATTGGCCTTATCCACAGGCACAGGGTAAGCGATAGGCCTTACATGTGTACCCCATACCACTCCACCAAGAGAGGAAATCTGTGTCTCAGAATTCCAAGTAGAAGTGTCAAGGTGTACTTTGATTGAACTGGCTTCTGGCACATGATTTTCTCTGAACTCATCACTGGATAGAAGAGTCGGTTTAGCATAGATGATGTGTTCTTTCCAGAGAACAACCAACTAGTATGCACTACAGTGGCTTTCACTGATACCATTCTCATCACTAAGGCTCACAGGAGCCTAGGCTTCGGCAGGGGGGCTAGCAGAGGCCTTCTTCAGTGTTCTTTGTCCTCAGGCCTAGCAGGGAAGTTCAGGATAAAAATCATGCAGGTGATCTCAAAGCAGGTTCTATTTTAGAGGGCGTTGGCCTGGCTGTCTCATTAATTCAGTTTGCAGCATTTTCTCGAAAACTCTTTTCTGTGCCATAACAAATAGTTCTATCTCTGATTCCCTCTCAAGGTTTTAATTTCCTGCTTTAGAAGCTGCAGTCTGTGTGGAGCTCCCTCTCCAAGCACAAACATCCCATTTTGTTCCACTCGGTTAACCGCCTTTTGTAATGTGTAATACACTTATATCAGGCCAGAAAGACAACGTAAGCAGCCAGAGGAACATTTAGAATACTAAACTCAGAATACTTGGGTCCCAGGGTGGACAGGAGAAAAGATGTGAGAGTTAAGTAATGCAGACCTAGCAAAAAAAGAGCAGGGTGGGGTTCAGGCAAGGAAACTCACCCCAGGGAGTCATCAAGGTCAGATAGTGATGATGAGAAAGAGCTACCGGGTTTTGGGAAAGGAGCCTCTGGCCCTTATAATGATGTTGATTGTTAGAAATAAAGGAGAGTCTGTATTTTATTTATTTATTTTATTTATATATTCTCTTTTTTATCTCTGCTTTTATTTCTTTATTTGTTTGTTTGTTTATTGTGAGAGAGAGAAAGAGAGCATGCATGTATGGGGGAGGGGCAGAGAGAGAAGGGGAGAGAGAGAATCCCAAGCAGGCTCCACACTATCTGCACAGAGCCCCACATGGAGCTCCAGCTCAGGAACCTTGAGATCATGACCTGAGCCAAAGTCGGATACTTAACCGACTGAGCCACCCAGGTGTCCCAAGGAGAGTCAGCATTTTAAATGGGTTCTCCACGAGTCTTACACGTCTAAACTTTGAGCAGTTCTGAGCTAAACCTTTATTATAGGGAGCTGCTTGTTCAAAATACAGACTGTTGGACCTACTCAAGATCTCCCAAACCAGAATGTCCAGGGGTGGCCCTGGAAGTCTGTAGTAACTGTACCAGCACCCCCTGCCCCAGCCCTACTCCTAGCCTGAGTAATCTGTGCAGGCAGCTGGCCATCTGCTACCATATAACATTTAGGAACCACTAATCTGTAAAACCCCCCATTTCACAGATGAGGAAATTGGGATTCAGATCATTGAATCCCCTATCTTTCCCCACAGCAATCCCCCTGCCCCCCCCCAAAAGATTCCAAATGTGGCAAACAAAAATGGAATGAAGAGGCTAGAGAAGTAGTTCCATGTTTGCCTCTTGGACATCTCCCAAACAACTAAAAATCCATCCCTTAGAGCAAGCACTCTTAATCAGGGGAGGCCATCAACTTGGATGTAAATAAAATTACTCCTTTATTTTCACTAGACTGACATTTAGTATTTTCTTCAATTATGAATGTAGGCATCAACCCACAGCAGAAAAAATCTTTAGTGTCACCAGTAGAAATCACAGATATTTACATTTTCAAATCGCATTACAGTTGTTGCAGACACTTTGAAATACCATTTACACTCACCAGTACTT
Source organism: Panthera uncia (assembly GCF_023721935.1). NCBI lineage: Eukaryota > Metazoa > Chordata > Mammalia > Carnivora > Felidae > Panthera > Panthera uncia. The sequence goes on along the minus strand of NC_064810.1, from coordinate 59,342,503 downwards.
TGAAATTACAGGCATTTTGGACCTGCCTGCCACTGGGTCTTGTGATTTAATGCATTATTAAAGAAGCACATACATTAAAATACTTTGGTAACTGTATTTCAGTATAATTGATATTCTTTGTGATCCACTGTATTTTATTGTATGCACTTGAAAATATTCTTCTGGAAAGGGAACCATGAGACCAAAGGGATCCATGGGGCACCGAATGTTCAAGAAGCTGTGCTTTAGGGATGACCGGTTCTGAAGACAGTGTCTTGCCCTCCACCCCCACCCCCGCATCCCCAAACCAGCGTTTCCCAAACCTCCCAGGCAGTAAGATTCACTGGAGGGACTTATTATTCCGAGTGGGGCCTGAGAATCATTTTGTTTAACAAGAGCCTCAGGTGATTTGGGGAATGCTGTCTTCTAATCAGTAAATTTGGGAAATGCTGCCTCAGGCTGTGTCTGTTGGAAATCAATAGCCAATTTCAGTACCTGAAGACGCTGCCTTGCTTACTCCCACCTTCTGTATCGCCAAAGGGAGTTACTTATATTCATTAGCAAGTGAGAGTAACACCACCTGGCCACTGCACAATTCTGGAGTGAGTTATTCATTAGAATTTAGGAGAAAGGTAGAATCATGTCTCTACAGAGCCTTAAATCGATCAGATTTTGGTTTTGCTTTTTTTTTTTCTCCTTCAATTTCCAAGCTCACCTTACCTTTTATGTTCTCCCCACACTTTGTCCTTATGTCCCCATGAGCACTTTTCACATTGTATCCTAGTTATTTCCTGCGTGTCTCCCTCATGGGCCCTCAGCTCACCCCCGGACCCATTCATACGTGACTCCCCCGAACATGTGCACACTACGGTCTGAGGCCCTGGGGGCAAACACAGGCTCCACTCACTTGAATATGCTCACCGGAGCGAAGTATCAGACACTCAGTTGCTATCGGCTGTGTGGTGGATGGATGGGCCAGGACCAGCTCTTCTCCCTCCCAGGTGGTAGAACGCGGTGGACCTGTAGACCTCCCAGAAGGTGTGCGCCAAGGTGCTAACCTGTGAGAGGCAAAATACAGTAATCGTTAATATTCAGGGTTTGTAACGCCAGCTGCTTTTACTAGCTATGCGTCCTTAGGCAAATCACTTGGCCATTCTCAGTCTCCACTTCTTTACCTTTAACCTGGAAATAATATTTACCTCATTGAGTTGCTATGAGATTCACGTGTGAGAGTTACTTAACCATGTGCTTGGTCCTTTGCAGCTCTATTGATTGCTTATTAGTATTTACTTGGTGTGGAGGACTCCAGTAAAGAAAAAAAAAAGGATTTCCATTACATAGCCCACCAGTTAGAGATTCTTTTTCAGGAGTAAGCTCCAGGAAAGGCTAAGTGATGGTACCTTAGTGGGAGTTACTTCAATCAGCTGATCAGACTTTTTTTTTCCTTTTGACACTTAGTTGAGATCAAGGAGAATGGGAAATTTGATGGTAGAAGTGGGGACAGGAAAAGAGGAAAGTAGGGGCGACTGGGTGGCTCAGTCGGTGAAGCGTCCGACTTCAGCTCAGGTCATGATCTCACAGTTTGTGAGTTTGAGCCCTGTGTCGGGCTCTGTGCTGACAGCTCAGAGCCTGGAGGCTACTTCAGATTCTGTGTCTCCCTCTCTTTGCCCCTCCCCCGCTTGCCCTCTGTCTGTCTCTCTCTCTCTCTCTCTCTCTCTCTCTCTCAAAAAAAAATAAAAAATAAAATAAATAAAGATTTGAAAAAAAGAGAGAGGAAACCAGAACAGGGTGGCACAGGGGAAGCCAGGGGAGACCTTGAGGGCTTTGGCCTCCAGGGGCTAAAGAAGCAGGGTACCAAAAATCCTGCCAGGTGTGTGCTTTCACTACCCCCATATAGCAGGGCAGGCAATGACCTCCATCCCAATGCCCTGTCTGCCTCTGCTAGCTGTGCCACCCTGGGGGAAGTGCTGACCCTCTCCCAGCTTTCGTCCCTTTCTCTGTGGTAAAAACAGTAGCAGTCTCTCATAGGATTACAAGTGGCAATAGAGGCCATGTATGTAGAGTGCTTTGCAGAATCAAGACTTAGTAAGCATTCAAGAAATGTTAGCTATTTGTACTAATACAGGTTATGTCAGAGACCACTGACTCTTTCAGAATAGTCCCTGCTCCTACAGAATTAAGGAACAGTAATTCAATTTCCTATCAAGTAAGCATACCATTTGTCCCCCAAAAGCTTTAAGGGCACATACAGTAAAGAACAAATTCAGTTTTCAGAATCTAAAGCTTCAAAGGTATAGACATTCCCAGAATGGGTCATGTTGGTCAGTGACTCGTGCAGAGTAAGTTCTCAATAAATGTTAGATTGTATTAACAATGTTAGGATCTCATAATGATCTCTAGTCATTTTATTTAAGAATGCCTTGCTCCTCAGTTATCACATAAGTTCTTCAAGGACAAGGCCTGAAGTACATTTTTAAGACCTCTTAAAACACAAAGCAAATCCTCCTTCTACGAACTAAGGGGCCTCACAACTACTTGCTTCATGAATGAATGAATGAACAAATGAACGAATACCCAGCAAGCACTGGAGTTTGCTATTATTCTAACTATCCTCTCTCACCTACATTTTCACCCCCAACTCACAGACACAGGCATTCACAATTTTGCAAAACAAAAAGTAGGCTTTACCCAATTTAAGACATAAATTGCATAGTAGACTTATGTTAAAATGAGACTTAGTATACAAAATGCAACTTCTGCAAGAAGCTTTTACAGTATACAACCATCCAGTGTACTGAGAAAACCATCCTTTATTCTCCTGGCTCCCTTAAATCATTGTGTTATTATGACTATACAGCTCCCTTTTGATGAGTTTCTCATTCTCAGAATTCCTATAAATTCATAGTAGGCCTTATTTATATAGGGCCAAATGGCTGAACTATAAGAAAGTAAATCCACAACCTAATGAACAAAAATAACGACTTCATCACTAGTTTGAACTTTTCATTGTTGCTTTTAAACAAAATATCCTTGGTGAAGGCTTCTCAAAATAGAGTCTGGAGAAGACCAAATACAGGGCTAACATCGGGTGCTGAAAAGAAATAAATCTAAGGGGAAAGAAGTGATTAGGGAAGAGAGACTTTCACAACCTTTCTTTAGTGGAATAAATCAGAAATGAACAGTAAAGTGACTTGGCCACATAACATGAATCTTGGATGAGAAAAACTAACCAGAGGAACAACACCATCTTCACACACTCTCATTTGGACAATACCTGTTTTTTCCCTTGAGAAGCTACTTCAGAGGTTAGTGTACCTGTTTTTCAATCCCCTTTCTCTTAGAGAGCCACTGGGCCTGCCCAGAAGGGATATCATGAGCACCCAGCTACAGCCAGGGGCACAAAGCTTCACAGGTTTCCCCTTGAGAAGCATGGTCCCCAAAGGCAGAGGCACAAATGCCTCAGGGCCCAAGAATGGAGTTTATGGGCACTGTGAAAGTAACAGTCTCCCTGAACATGTCTGGTTTGATTCGCTTATGTAAAAAGTTTTAAAATAAAATAGAAATGTGCTAAGATACCAATTAAAATACCTAAGTTCCTGGCACTCTGTAAGCATGACCAGGAGGAAGCTTGGGAGCTTAGAACACACATGTAAATGCGTGAGGCCAGGACCATCCTCACTGGCGCTGTGAGTCATAGAATCAGCACCCCTTTCTGATGCCCTGGACCCATTGTTCCCCCACCTCCTGGTGACTGAAACCAGGGCATCCAAGCCAGGTACATTGGCACAGACTTACTTCACACAGGTTCTTACAGATATTGTTCTAGAATGCTTCCAAGCTTTAAAACCAGAAGCCAGACAGATTTTTCATTTTAGAGGTAAGTGTCATGAAAAACGTGTTCCCAGCCTGTTTCCTGGGTACATGGTAAGCTCTCCACTGTGAGGAGGGCTTCAGAAAGGCAGTCTTGGCACAATGCACACATCTGGCTATCACCCAAGCTCTTCTCACTACTAGCTGGGCATCTATGGGCATACCACTTAACCACGAGGAGCTTTAGTTGCCTCCTGAGTTTGAACTAGATCAGTAATTCTCAAATCTTGGTGTATTTGGAGGGAGTGGGGGAGAGGGCCAGAGGGAGTATTTAAAAATGAAAATTCATGGGGGTGCCTGGGTGGCTCAGTCGGTTGAGTGTCCGACTTCGGCTCAGGTCATGATCTCACGGTTCGTGGGTTCGAGCCCCACATCAGGCTCTGTGCTGACCGCTTGCTCACAGCCTGGAGCCTGTTTCAGATTCTGTGTCTCCCTCTCTCTCCGCCCCTCCCCCACTCATGCTCTGTCTCCATCTCAAAAATAAACATTAAAAAAAATTTTTTAAATGAAAATTCATGGGCTCCAGATTCAGAGATTCTGACTCGGTAGACCTAAGGAAGGGTTCAGAAATCTGTATCTTTAAGAAGCACCCCACTGTGGACCACACTTTCAGAAACACTGGACTAATTCCAGCACTAATTTTCTAACATTCTGTGAATCTGTCCTTTCTTGGGTGACCGATCATCTTGAGCAGCCTGGAACTCCTCAGTGTCTGACTCCCCTTGGCAACAATGGTACCAGCCAGAGGGAGGGCATGTCAGCACGTGCAGGCTAGCCTAGGGAAGGCAACAGACTTGACTGGGTTGTCGGGGGAAACACTAACATCCTTGTCTCTGATGCTCAGGTAACAGGTGGAGTCTGGACTTTCAGCCGAATTTGCTGTGATGTTTTCGTCACCCTGGATGTCATGATGTGTACAGCCAGCATCCTGAACCTCTGCGCCATCAGCATCGACAGGTAGAGCTTGGATTCCCCTTCTACCAGGTCTAGACTGCCAGGTGGTGTGGGAAACCAGCCTGGGAAAGCTGCTTCTGCTATATTTGAGGCCCAGGCTTTGCACTTGAGGACACTGGGGTCACTGTCAAGTAGAACTTACCACTTAGGACATCTCTCTCGTTTTCTTTTAAACTAATGTTTGCAGAAGAGAAGAAACCCCTATGGCAGGAGAAAAATAATTATCCTATAGCCTTCCTAGCCTTTCCTTCTTCCTAGACCCCTAAAGAGGATTCTGGTTTTGCCTTCCCACCATCCTCTCGGGTTTTTGTGATTTCTAATTGGGAGAAAAGGGAGAGCAGGACACAGACAAAAAAGGTGAGCTGACAAGACTTTGGAGGAAAAATTTCCCATTACTATGTTGTTTGTTTTTGATGAAGAGGTAGGAGAAAGAGGCAAAGAGAGAGGAGAGAGAAATGCTTGGGAGTATTTGCAAGGAGGGAGAGAAGAGAGAAGTGTATGGGGAGAAAGGCGATTTTAGGCATTATGGCTACGATCTATTTATTTCCTTCGTGGAGTTTAAGGAAAACAAGGAAACAGTGATGTTTTTAGAATTGCTTTCTGGTTGGTGGAGTGGATTTCTGTGATTGTGAGTCACCTCGGTGCATGTCCCACCTAAGCAGCCTCGCTTTCCCTACCAAAGAGTGCCCAGCCCTGGCCCTAGGAGCCTCTGTTCCTCACTTCTCCTCTCCTTTTGTTTCCTCTCCTCTTTCCCTTTTCCCCTGCCTGGGCCTTGGACTTGCTCATCGCTCTCATGAACATCTCCAGGCCCACAGGGGGCCCTGGGGAAAGGAGCTTGCTCTCCAGCCCACAGCCTCTGTTGCCACGCAAGAGCCTCCAACCTTCCCTTCTCTGAGTCCCCTCCCACCTCCCTCCTCTTCCATCCTTTCTCCCTCCTATACTCTTTCTCCCAGCAAAACCATCCACTCACTCCCAAACAAACTCTGCCAATCACTGAGAATCTACCATACTGGACTAAGGTTTTGACGTGCACTAACTCACTTCATCTTCACAACTCAGCTGCTATTATTATCTTCATTTCCAGGCTTCTGAATGGAATTAAGGAATTTGCCTAAAGTCACACCCCTAGTACAGAGCAGTGCCAACATTTGAATTCATGTCTGACTCCAAGTTCATAATCTTAGGCTTTGTGCTAAGCCTCCTCAAATCGCCAGCTACACCCCTAATACTTCCCCTGAGTTTCAAACCGCATTACCACCTAGATACCTCACTGGCTCCTTCAAGGCAACACGTTAAAAGCCAAACCATCAAAGAACCAAAACCATCTTAATTTGATCGTCCCTTATTGGCAACATCATTGCCTTACAATCTCAGTTTTGTTCGACTCCTCTCTCTTCATCTCCCACATCTAAGCACTCAAGGCTTACAGACTCCATTTTTGCCATTTCCCCCCCAATTTGCCCCTATCTTTCCTTTCTTACTATGCCTGCTTATTTTAGGTTCCTATGACCTCTCCCCCAGTCTTTTGCCACAGCCTCCTGACTGGTCCTGCACACCACTCTCAGAATTACTCTCCCCAGAAGTAAAGTCCAAACATCCATTACCCTACTCACAACCCTTCAGCGTCTCCTTGGCCTGTGGAATAAATGTTAAAACTACCTTCACAGCCTAGGATTCAAAGTTTTCTACAATATGGCCTCCATCTATCTTTTCAATTTCATCACTTTCTGGGTTGCCCTGCCTGAGTTCCTCTCTTGCTTCAAGGTCTACCACACTTATCAATTTCTACAAACTTGATTCAGTTACCCCTGAACTCTCATACCGCTTTTTCTGTAACTACGCTAGAGGATCTAAAGCAGGTCCTTCTCATTTCCCTGTGTTGGACATTTGCATCACCCAGGGTTGTGCCCTCCCTATCAACACCCTAAACTCCCTTTCACGGGCTGAAATGGGAGTCTTGAACAGTGACCGAAGAATGGATGTGAAAACCCCTCCCTGTAGTGATACTGCAGGCCAACCAGTCAACTGGATAGTCTTTTGACTTTATCCTTTGATTGGCTATCCACCTGAGAAGGAAAATTAAAGAACATGTCCATACAGCTGGATCTCCCACCACTAAAGAATGTATTTCAAAATCAAGGGAGATAGTTGTATAATTCTATAAATATACCCCAAAACATTGAATGGTACACATCGAATTATGTGGCATGTGACTTATATCTTGATAAAGCTGTTTTAAAATGAAGGGATAGTTGGGGATTTTATAATATTTTTAGGTCTCTGAGAACAGAACTCTTCTAAGTCTTTTGTGTGATTTCTGGCCATTTAGTACCTAAATATATAATTTACATAAGTAGCAGGCTGCATCTAGTTTGCTATATCATCACCTCCACTTCCCCAAACTCTTATACTAGTCCTAGTTCCTTATCACTGTGAGTCTCCCTGCTGCGTCTATTACAGACCTTGAACAAAGAATATTAAACCAAACTGAGCGGTCTTTGTCTGAGGGTAGCCAACGCTTATAGCACAAATGTGTACCTTCAGGAAGAACATGAGAGAGTGGGTGAAGAGCAGAGCAGGGAGCTTCTTAGAAGAGGCTCTGGGGCAGCCCCCTCCTTGCCTCTTGGCTCCTGACCCTACTCTCCACCCTCTTAAGAGTGTGCCTACACACTCCATCCACACACATTCACAAGCATGGGGCTGGCAGGTGAGGTTGTGCAGGTTGTGCCCTGCACAAGCATTTGGGAACTGAATTCAACCAGTGTTTCTTTGCAAATCTTGAGTCGGCCAGGAGAGGGGGCCTTTTCCTAGCCTGCACAAGAGCACCATTGCACTGGCAGCAGCCACGCTTGACAGACACTTCTACTTTTCACCACTTTCACAACCAAAAGGATAAACCTTGAATTGGCTCTGTCCCATAGGGGACAACTCCCAGAAGGCGTTGCCCTCACTACCTGAAATCTGAGGAACAAGTCATGCCTTAGACTGCAACAGAGAAGGATGCTTTCTTCTTGGCTGGTACATCTACATGAACCAATCCTCACCAAATCTCAAGATGGAGGCTCCTCTCTATTCCAGGAATGAAAACAGGCCTTAGAAAAGCTGTCTCCATCATCCTTCATGGCAGTGTGCAGTACACAGCATTAAATTCTGTTCATGTGATGCCAAATCACTGGTCAATTCATTAAAAATGCAGTCATTCATGCAGACCTTTGGTCTTCACACAATGCTAGTCACCAGTCTGACAAACTTGACCGAATGGATTCAGCATTTTTTGGCCATGAAGCCCTGCTATGTAATAACAGGGTAGTAAGAGATAGGAAAGAAAAGGAAATGATAAAAAGGGGTTTTGAAAGCAAGTAATACTATTGTCATTAGATTCTCAGGCATAGCCCTGGATGCTTGGATTAATGCTGCCTTTTCTTCTTTAAAAAGCACAAACCCCTACTTCCCCCCCCCCCCCCCCCCCCCCCCCCCCGCCACCCCTCCTTGGCTCCTTGCCTCCCCAGGGAACCAGCCCCCTCCCACAGCATCCTGGGTCAGAACTGACTCTGGGAGAGGGCTGAGAAAGTGTCAGAGGAGGAGGACACGTTCTGAGTGGTGAGAATTAGAGTCCTCCGCTAGGGGCCCAGGAATAATGCAACCAAATTCATTCACCAGGGAGTTCTTTAAGTGGCTCTCAAATGGCACCCATCACACAGGCAAGCCTCCGCGTCTTTGCAGCAAGCACAATAGGTACCAGATGAGTCACAGGCACCTTGGATTTTTAGTTTGCATCTAAATAAGTACTTTATATTTGCAAAGGGCTTTCCAGTCATTTGCAAAAAGCTTTCTCCTTCAACAATTTCAGGAGGGGAGTCCACAGAACTAAAGATTTATTGAGCCCCCTGTCTGACCAAATAAAAGGTGGTGAAAAGCAGCCCTCACAGAGCTCTGGGGCTCATTAAACCCAGGCAGGGAGTTAGACTCAGGCCCTCCCACCCAGACCAGTCTCTTTCCTCCCCCACTCTGCACGCCAGCTTCCTGAGGAGGCACCTTCATCAGTGCCCCCCACACATACCTCCTGCCTTAGGACGGGGCTTCAGGTGGAGGTCACATTCTGCCAGGATCCTGAGAGCTTCAGCAGAGTGAGGAGCCTACAAAGCCCAGTCACAGAACTGGGAGTCAGAAGGGGCATCATAGTTTAACTCCTTTGTGCAGAAATGTTACATGCTTGTAGGGGCTCCCGCAGCCTCTTCAGTCTGGGACTAGAACTGGGGCCTCCTGACTCCCCCCCCAGTACTCTATTATAATGAGCCACCCCTTCACTGGTGGAAGTAGGGATGGGACATCAAGAGCAAAGCTTCTGGCCATGCTGCCTCTGGCAGCCCACTGCAACTTGGAGTAAAAGAGGCATATTTCCTATGTCTTCAGTGCCCTGGCTGCTCCGTGCTAATCTCAAATAGCTACCACTTGTGCAGAATGTACTGTGTGCCACGCTAAAAGCTTTTCATTATTGCTAACCGTCACAACACCCCAGCGAGACAGGTGTATTATCCCCACTTTACAAGTGAACAGTCTGAGGCTAGACTGTGTAGTCTGCTCACACCACACCGCTGGTAGGTGCAGGAGTAAGGATCCAGTCACACGCTTTCTTCTAGAGCACACTGCCCTGCGCAGAGGCACCTAGCCACACTCTGGGCCCCTCAGCTCCGGGGCCCCACTGCCTGGCTACAAATCCTGGCCCTACCACCTAATAGCAATGTGGCCACCGGCCAGTCAGTTACCCTCTCTGGGCCTCTGTTCCCTTATCTGTTTAGTGGAGATCATAGTAACACAGTTATTACAAGAATCAAATGAGTTACTATTTGTAAAGCACTTCAAACAGTTGCCTAGCACATAGAAAGTGTTATATATATTTGTTTGATAAATAATGTTCCCTTTAATGTTCCCAGGAACAAGGGGAAGATACCCGTAAACTCATCCATATGAATAATCACAGATCCTTTGGGCTAGCACAATACTATGACAATAATAATAATAATAATAATGGGGCTTTTTAAATGTTGAATAGGTACCAGGCATTGTGCTAAAAGACTTCACAGAGATAATCTTATTTAGTGTTCATAACCGCCCTATCGGGCTGAATCATTATCCCCAATGTACACATAAGGGAATTGTATCTCGGAGAAGCCAAATTCTGGCCCATGGCCACACAATTAAGTGGAAGAACTGGGATTCAGACGCTTATCCGTCTGTTTCCGACCGCCACGGACTTAACCACCTTACACACTGCCAGTGCTCCACCCACGCCGGAAAGAGCCCAGTGAACTAGGCGCTCAAACAGGAGGAGGCGAGGAAGCGAGGTGGCGCGCAGAGTCGCTCTGGAACAGCTCGGTGAGCGCAGCGGCCGCACTTAGAGACAGCCCAGGCCCGCCAACTGCTCGCGTCTACTTCCAGCCCTGCCCTCGCTGCCGGCGGTCGCCTGCGGCCGATTCGGGAGGAGACCAGCTGTGGAGCAGCCTACCCGGGTGGGAATTCTGGGCCGCCGCAGGCCTCCGAGAACTTGCAGAGCCGAGCCTTCCCCGCCCCCCTGCCTCCCCACGGGGTCCGGAACGCCACCAGGTGAGCGGTGAACTTCTCACCCTGCCGCGCTGGCAGTTCTCGCTGCATTATGGTGCCCTCCGATGGCTAGTTCCGGAACAGCACCTTTGTCTCGGTCACCCGCAACAGGCTTCCTGGCGGAAAACCCTGCAGGCGAATTTGGGGGCCTCGTTTATTCCAGAAGTTTAATCATGTTTAAAAAATAATACCAAAAAAAAAAAAAAAGTAACATAACAGTGGTAAATGTAGCGTCGTCTCTCACTTCTTAACCGTTACAAGAATTTCTGACGGAAATTTTCCTTGGTGCAGACTTCAAACTTGTCTAATTGTAAGACACACTTGCTTGTTCAAAATGCACATTTAGGGTGTCTGGGTGACCCAGTCGGTTAAGCCTTGGACTCTTGATCTTAGCTCAGGTCTTGATCTCAGGGTCGTGAGTTCAAGCCCCGGATGGGCCCCACGATAGGTAGGGGTGCATTTAAAAATGCACATTTCTGGGTTCCACTCTGGAAGTACTTAATTAAATTAGCCTGTGGCCTGGGAATCTGTATTTTAACAGGAGCGCTGCCCCACCGCACCCCTGCCCGTAATTAATAGAATCAAACTAATTGGGGGAAATTCTGGGAATCCCACGTGCTCTCGAATAGAATGCCGCCTTTCCTGAGGAAGCCCTTTTCCCCACAAGGCCTCAGAGACTTGACAGTGCCCTTGAGAGGAAGTGAGGCACACCAGAGAGACACTGGCCTCAGCGGTGGGAGACCTGGCTCTTCCACGACCAGCTGTGGGACCTTGGGTTCATCACGTAACCTCTCTATGTCTCTGATTCCTCCTCTAGAAAATGGAGCCAGCATTCCCCACACTTCTTGAATTAACAGGAGCTTCCAAGGAGTTGCTGAACATTGAAGCATACCTAGGAAAATGCTCAGCGGCATGCCTGGAGCCAGCTCCTAATAGCTGGCAAGAGCTGAAAGGGCAACATTTTAAGAATTTCTGAACCAGTTAGTAAACCTTTGGTGTGGCTTGAAATGGGCAAAGGTGGGAGTACTTCTACCATGGAACTTGACAAATAGTACAAATTAGGGCTGTTTCCACCTGGAGAGCCAGGCTCTTTTTTATCAAAAGACATTATGTAAATAGAAGGCCCCCGGACCAACTGCTGGTCTAGAGAGGAGGAAGTTGGTCACACCTCTCCTACCCAGCTCCCAACAGCTGTTTTCAAGGCTCAGTCTTTCTTCCAAGGTGCCTCAGGGATCACTGCTGAGGGCCAGACATATTTGACTCAAAGCCCCAGCCCACTGCCCTGAGTCCAAAGCCCTGAGGAGAGCGAGAAGCCTAGAGGAACACGAGGTACTACAGGCCTGCTCCCTGATCGCCAAGTTAGGGATTCCAGGCAGGATTTATAATGTCTGTGCATCAGAAGAGGGGAACTGAGTTCCCACAGGCCTCCCTTTGGGGTTGGTGGTGGGATCTTAATTTGAACTTATTAAATAAGGACCTCTATTTCTCCTTCTTGAGAAAGGAGCCACTTCTGTCACATATCATGGTACCAAGGCCAAGTCCTGCAGAGTCTGCCTCCATCTCAGCCCTCAGAGCTGACTCTCAAGCTGCTCTTGTGGGAATGCAAATGTAACACATGAACTCCAAGGCCAGGTGCACCAGGGGCTGATGATTTAGGCAGGCTGGCACAGAGAGGAGGAGCTTATGTGCCCCACCCCCTCCCGCCCAGGGGCTGTTCTCCCCTTCCTTGAGACACACAAGGGAGCTAAGGAGGATCCTACCCTGAATCTGGCCTCTATGTTCCCTGGACACTGAGAGGACAAAGAAAACTTAAGCCTCTATGGACACAGAAATGCACACTGGATTCCTTGAGCCTGACTAGAATTAGAATTGTCCTCTCATGTGGAAGGCCTTCAGAATCCACAAGGCAATCAATCAACAGCTTCTTCCTACTTGCTTTGTGCAAGGACCTATGAGGAATACCAAGGCTATAAAATGATTTGGCCATCAAGTAACAAATCATTTGGGAGCTATCTCTCTCCAACCCCGAGGCAGGCAGTTGTCTGGTCTCATTAGTGAACTTGCCCAATCCCTTTTAAGGCTGATTAAGCCAGGCCCACCCAGGATAATCTCTCTTTTAAATAACTCAGTCTATTGATTAGTAATCCAATCACAGCAGTGACATCATGTCCTATTCTCAAGTTCAGTCTACATTCAACTTTGGGGATTGTACAGGGCAGAAATTCTGCCTTTCTCAGTTTCCAGCTGGGGGGTCAGGGATGGGGAGGACATGATTAAATTTCCTTTTAGAACCTGGCAGCAGAGACCTGCAGGAGGCTGTGGCTATCACAGAAAGCAGCTGGTAGGAAAGAGATGCATGGATAAATGGGGAAGACATCATAGTAAGCAAACGTATAAGACCGACTATGTTTCTGCTAAGTAGCTGGAAATGTGTGAGAGGAGTTGCCACAGAAAAGATGATGTCCAATAACACAAAGAACTGTGTATTAACCATGCAACAGCCTTTGCTGTAGACTGAATGTCTATGTCTCCCCCAAATTCGTATGTTGTAATCCTAACCTCCAAAGTGATGGTATTAGGAAATGAGGCCTTTGGTGATGATTAGGTCATGAGGGTAAAGCCCTCAGAAATGAGATTAATGCCGTTAGAAAAGAGACCCCAGATCACTCCTTTGCCCCTCCAGCCACGTGAGGACACAGTGAAAAAATAGCCATCAATGAACAAGGAAATGGGCTCTCACCAGACAATGAATCTGCCAGTGCCTTGATCTCGGACTTCTCAGCCTTCTGACCTGTGAAAAATAAATGTTTGTTGTTTAAGCCACTCAGTCTATGCTATTTTTGTTATGGCAGCCTGAATGGACTAAGAGAGCATGAAAACTGGATTTTGAAATAAGCCTTCACTAGATATTACTCATCTCTATTTTTTTAAAATGTCTGCCACTTGAAATAGTTGTCACTATGAGGGTCGGAATTTATATTAGGACAGCCTCTTTGGGCACAGTTCTAGCATTACCTGAAAAACTGTGGGAGAAAGTAAAGGCACGCAGACCAGTACCCAGAGTCTAGGGTTAGGGTACATGAATACAAGGCTCAGGTATGCTGGTCCTCAACCGCCACTGGCAAACAAGCTTTCCAGCCACCCAGTCTGTTGCTTTACTCACTTTTTTCTTCTTTCTCCCTTTCCCTGCTCAGTGGATTCATCTCTGTTATCTCAGCCTTTCTGCATTTTTACTCAAATAACCTTTCTCTCTTCCTCCAACCAAACTGTTTCTCTCCTGCCACATGTATCACCCAAATTAGTTCTCTACGAGCCTCTATCAACTTGTCTTTTGAACAATTCCCCCATCCCTTCTCATCATGTTTATCCTCTCTCCCCTTCTGTTCACAGGTACACTGCAGTGGTCATGCCAGTCCACTACCAACATGGCACAGGACAGAGCTCCTGTCGGCGTGTGGCCCTCATGATTACAGCCGTGTGGGTACTAGCCTTTGCCGTGTCTTGCCCTCTCCTCTTTGGCTTCAACACCACAGGTAAACATGATGGTCCCTCTTACAACACCCATGCGATTCATAGCACGCCTGAGTGGCTATCAGTGGTACTTAGCCTGGAAATTTCTGACCCTGATCAGCATACTTTGTAATCAAATAAGGATACCATAGGCTGCAATGTTTTGGATTTTGATTGAAGCATAAAGCAAAATCTCATCACTTTTTGGCACATGGAGTTCTGCCCGAGTTAGTGAAAACTCTAGCATATCCTTATTTTGAAAGAAATGATATTGTATTCATTTGAAGCAATGTGGCAGTTAACAAATTAAGCTATTTAGTAATTCAGGTGAAGTTTGCTAATGAAAAAATGACAATTCATAATGGGCTTACAATGCAAAATAATGCTATAAAAGCCCTTAAACAGGATCTATATTTCTAATTTTTTACTGAATAAAAATCATTTCTGGCATTTGAGAGCTAGTATAGATCCCTAAATTATTTGAGAGTATATTCCTATATCTTAATATACAAAAATTCTGGCCATGATGGTTGGCACATGGTACATCTTCTATTGGATGGACAGATGGATGGATGGATGGATGGATGGATGGACGGACTGACGGACATGTGGATTAACAATGTGAATATCTGAGATGTTTGGTTTTTAGACGTAAGACCCTGATCCAAATCTATACCTCATAGGGGTCAGTCTTCTTTCACTGTTCCATGTCCATCTTTCAGCCTCAGGGATTTCATGTGTTGAATGAAAACTATTAGCATATACAGTAAGGTTACAGGTATTGATAATAAACACTGAGTATTTGCTAAAAGAGAACTAATTGAGTCATGTTTTAGTGTTCACCTGGAATTCTTATTTTGTCCATTTGGATTGATTTAAGTCCTACTATCTTCTAAGATCATTAATTTCTGGTATATATGTACAAATCACATAGCTGTGTATTTATATATATACAGATATTATATGTAACACATTGCATATAATTACAGGCAAATCCTAACTTATAAATAGTCATCAAAGAGTCATTTGCTGACCAATAATTTAAAAGTCAAAACAGGGCACCTGGGTGGCTCAGTTGGTTAAGCGTCCAATTCTTGATTTCAGCTCAGGTCATGATCTCATGGTTCATAAGCTCAAGCCCCGTATCGGGCTCTAGATACTCAAGCAGACATGGAGTCTGCTTGAGATTCTCTCTCTCTCTCTCTCTCTCTCTTTCAAAATAAATACGTAAACATTTTTTAAAAATTAAAAAAAAATAAAAGTCAAAACACATTTAGGAAAACAGAGGCTCTGGAATTAGAAAAACCTACATTCAAACTTCAATTCTACTACTTACCAGCTGTGTCTCCTTGAACAATCTACTTAACTTTTCTAAGTTTTCATATTGATAAATTTGGGATACACTGAAGCATAAACTTGAGCAAATTGAAATATATAGACTGAGTCTATATACTCAGTCAGAAAGTTACCAGCATTTATTTGTATATATGGCCTCTTGCAAATAAACCTAGTAACTTCATTACTAAAATTGCATGCCGTGTTTGAACTCTTTAGAATACACATATGACATATTAATGTATGTATCACACATCTTTACTTACTGCTCTTCAGGGCTGTAATAAAACCATGTATATCTTTGTATGTGATTCAGGAGATTTTTCAAAGCAAATTTCAGCTCTATATAATGTTCACTTTCATCACTGACCTTAGACTCTGACACTACATGTGATATAATTCCACTCTCCTTCCTTCATAGAGCTTTTCTTTTTATGATTAAGTCAAGAATAAATTGGAATAACATACATAGACCTGCCAAACACACACTGCATGCTCAAGGTCAGGCTTCCTTCTCTGCTTCATTAAAGGTTAAGCAGCTGAATCATCCAACAAATATTTGCCTAGTTAACTCAAGGTGTTCCTAAAATACGATGTTACTATCATGTTTGCATTACTCTTTACCATTAGTTACTTTGTTGTTTTCACTGAATGACACTTTATACACACAAACATGGTTGTGGACACACACTTACTCCCCAGAGCAACATTCCCTAACCCAACTCTAAGAGGCTGCCTGACATTAAAATACTATTTTTGAGGGGCGCCTGGGTGGCTCAGTTGGTTAAGCATCCGACTTCGGCTCAGGTCATGATCTTGCAGTTTGTGGGTTCAAGCCCCATGTGGGGTTCTGTGCTGACAGCTCAGAGCCTGGATCCTGCTTCGGATTCTCTATCTGCCTCTCCCCTGCTCATGCTCTGTCTCTCTCCGTCTCTCAAGAATAAATAAATGTTAAGAAAAAAATTAATAAATAAAATAAAATGCTATTTTTGATGAGTGTTAAATGTGCTTTTTGGGTTAGTCTGATAACTAAACCACCCTCTATAACCTACTTTCTATACAAAAATACATTATTCTAAGTTGGAATTTGTAGTATGGGATCTCACAACCACTGCTAGACCAAGGCACTGCTTGCCCCTGGCCAGCAACAAATCCCCACCACCATTTACTCGGGTGAGTTGTTCCTCTTACTCATTCATGGGGGTTGGCGGGGGCTGTTTTACTCACTCCCACAGATACACACACCCTAGTAACAGTTAAAACAGTCTCAAGCTCTGACGTTAGACAGAGTTCCCAGTTAATGACTACATCTAAAGTGCAGAAGAATGATGAGCTAATTGGTGTTGTTGTCACCAGTGAGATCATTATTATTCCAGAAACAAAATTCAGAAAAATCTTTCCAAAAGGATTTTCAAATATAGAATTAAGAAGGCAGAAAATGCCCATGACTTAACACGTACACTCTCACTTCCGTCTCGTCTCTTTCAATCTCTCTCTCACTTTTTTTTAAGTACATGATTTATTCTATTGCAAAATTTTTTTTTGTTTCTTTTTTAATTTATTTTTGTTTTAGTAATCTCTATACCCAACGTGGGGCTCAAACTCACCAACCCAAGATCAGGAGTCACATGCCCTTCTGACTGATCCAGCCAGGCGCCCTGCTCTCTCTTACTTTTAAGTTTATTAATAAGACAATAGTCAGCCCTCCACTTATTCATGTATCACATCCAAGCTTCAGGTTCATTGTAAGGGCCCAATGGATATGAGCTAATGCTATTGTTGTTATTATTGTGTATTAGAAAAGGTTTCTATACCTCAAAATTTAACTATGCACCTGCTCCAAAGAAAATCTAAGCACTAGTAGTTCTGCTGGTGGACATAGAGACCAGTCACCTCATCCTAGAGCACAGTTCAGGGAATTAGTGAGCAGAACTCAAAGGGAGGAAGCCCAGCCGTCCTTCTCTGCCTCAGCCTGACCTTCACAGTACAGTTTCATTATTGTGATGGATGTGGGTTCCTCTAGCACCTCTTCCATCTATAAGGAAGTTCCCAAGTTCATTCGAAAGCCCAATATAAATGACTTCTCTCGGCCATTTTTTCTACTCACCCTGTGAAAAGTAGAGGAGAAAAGGGCAGGATACTGCCAATGACACCTGATATTGGAAGTGGATGGATTTTCACTAAGAAGTGCAACACAAAAGAACTTTCTGGCAAAGCTATTTTTTTAATGTTTATTTATTTTTGAAAGAGAGAGACGGAACATGAGTGAGAGAGGGGCAGAGAGAGAGGGAGACACAGAATCTGAAGCAGGCTCTAGGCTCCGAGCTGTCAGCACAGAGCCTGATGCTAGGCTCAAGCCCACGAACTGTGAAATCATGACCTGAGCTGTAGTCCGATGCTCAACTGACTGAGCCACCCAGGTGCCCCTGGCAGAGCTCTTTTTAATGAAATAGGCTGCTATTTGAGATTGTGAATTGTCAGACAACACAAGGCAGAAAAAAGTTGAACATCGGTTTCTTCCATCTTGGAGTTGTCCTCATTGTACGAGAAAAGAGCAACATGCATTTCTGGATAAGAAATAAGGCAGGATCTTGGGTTGCAGAGAGTCCCAAGGTTGGGGGTCCTGGCTCACTAGAGTTGCCCCAGCTCCCCACCGAGGCCCAGCAGTCTAGCTGAAATTCCCATCATTGACAGCAGTGGAGCAGAGAGTGGTGGCTCTAGAGGAAACTCTAAAAATCTCTGAATGGGCAGCACAATCCCTTCATTTCACAGATAAAAATAGTGGTCTTAAATTTCCTTTGAAACAAGGAAATGGAAGACTGCTATCTAGATTTGAGCAGCAGAACACCTCATCTGGCTTTCAGAACATGGGAGCTGGTGGGATCCCAGTTGAGAAACCCAAGACTAAAAGAATAGACTCATCCTAAATTCAGATGCATCAGGCTCTTCTGTCTTTGGAAACAAGCTGAAGACAAAGCCTTCAATTAGCTTTAAGTTTATGAACCTGTCAAGGCAACCTGCTTCCAGCCCTGCCCTTCACACCTCTGTGGGACTCAGGTTTCCAGGCTAGCTCACAAAAGCCTCTTTGACCACTTAGTAGGGCTACTTAGTGTTTTTATCACCCAGCATGTTGCCTAGAACATAGTAGGTGCTCCATATACTCTTGTTGAAATAGGAAGTTGGTGATGGCTTATCATCCTTTCCTCCTTAAATGTTGAAATTATTTGGGGTAAATATCATCAATCACATTATGAGGCTTTCCCCTCTATGCTCCAGCCAATGACTGCTTCTGTGCTCCTGCAAAATGCTCATTTGTCTGCTTTGCTCATATATTCATCATTCTTGGACTCACCCAATAGTTATTGTACCAACAGCACAGTACTATTTCAATGAAATAATTGAGACAAAGCACCTCATCTCCTGGGGGAGAGGACTCACTGTCCTCACCACCTCATCTGGGACTCAGCAGAGAGAAGCTTCCAGAATTGCTGCCCCACTGACAAGACATACACTCAGGCCAGACCCAATGGGAGTTGGGGCAGGGCCCCACTCACTGCTCACCATAGTGTCACTCTGCCCACTGACAGGCTTCACAGGACTTCAAGCATGGAGAAATTGTGGGAGAGATCTCAAAGCCTAATCTAGGGACAGGCAGCAGTTTACCCAGATAGGAGAGAAAGGACAGGATGATATTGCAGACTCAGTGATGGTATACTGAGGGTCTTCAGGGGTCAGTGATTCTGAAATAGCTCTGTGTTTTCTCTTTGCTCTTTCTCATGCATATGCTTTCAATATTTTTAATGGGAAAATAAATTCTTGCCCATGGTAAAACATAAGGTGTGAGGGAATATATATACACATACATATATGTAGGTCTCCCTTCTACCCTAGATTGGTAGCTGCCCTGTGACCCTCCCTAGAAGCAAACACTAGTAATCTTAAAGACAATGCTTAAAACAAGTATGTAGACACACACATGTGTGTGTCCATGTGTGGGTACATCCATTTTTCCACAAATAGAAGCATACTTATACCCACTTTTGCTCCTGGATTTTAGGAGCCTCTGCATATGAGGTAGGATGTGAACCGAGACATGATGAGGGAGTGGGTGGGCTGGGAAACCCTGCTTCCCAAAGCTCTGTGTGGATTAGATGGTGGAGACGCCACACAAGATATGAGGCCATATTGTACACTCCCCACTGATGTCTCCTACTTGGCAAACTGCTTTGCTTTCTCCTTTTCTCTCACTCATAGGAGACCCCACCGTCTGCTCCATCTCCAACCCTGATTTTGTCATCTACTCTTCAGTGGTGTCCTTCTACCTGCCCTTTGGAGTGACGGTCCTTGTCTATGCCAGGATCTATGTGGTGTTGAGACAGAGGAGACGGAAACGGATCCTCACTCGACAGAACAGTCAGTGCATCAGTGTCAGACCTAGCTTCCCACAACAAGTAAGCACCCTGGAGGGACAGAGGAGAAACAGTCCCCAGCCTGGTGGCCTCCAGCCTTGTGTCCAGCAGGACATGCTTTTGCCATACTGCCCCTCAGGAGACACACATCTGACACCCACCTTCTAATCCACTGGGATTAGCTATGCTTTAGAGTAGGAAATTAAATCAAAAAGTGCACTGCTAGTCTTCCTTGGAGCTCAAATTGCTTGGCAATATTATAGGATGGTTTCTGGACTTCTCCTTTCCATCAAAGTTTTTCATTGCTCCCAAATGACCAGAAGTTCAAATGTCACACAGGATTCGCAGTCTTAGTGTGCAGTTGTCCCACGCACCACTGGTAGGTCCCCAGGACTGACTTTTTAGCAGACATCTTATTCTAAGAATCACTGGGGTCCACGGAAACCTCTTTTCCTTAGTAGATCTGCCCCTGTGTCAAGATGCTGTCCAGCTTGTGAAATGGAAAACTGATGATGTGTTTTATGGGGCCTTTCAAGGCCCAGAAAAGGAGCGCTACCTCAGCACTGATCTTCCACTTGCTTGAGCTATAAAGCCTACTTATCCCAGTGTCTGGCACAAGATGTACTCAAAGCATAAATGGATGGATACCAGTCACTTGCAATATGCTAAAGAAGGGGTAGCAGGAATATTATACGGCCTCTGCCTTCATGGAGTTTAGAATCCAGACAAGCAAATAAAGCACACCTCCCTCCACTCAAAGTTAACTAACAGCCCCAAACTGGATGCGATGTTTATGAACTGAGATGAAGACAATTAAGCACCAAAATATAAGTGCTGTGGAGGTTATGAGAAAATAGAGGTCAATATGCTTAGGAAAGGGCTTCATAAACAGAGTAAGAACTGAATTTGATCTTGAAGGCAGGTCCAATTTGGATGTTTAGATTAACCTATAATGACCTGAGTGAGAGTCAGTCTCTCAAAGTTGAAATTCCAAGACTTGGGTAGAACAAGAATATTGGTCCCCATGAAATAAGAGGTAAGGACCTGAGACTGAGGATAGGAACATATTATATTTCAAACATTGGCATCTATATGGCTCAACCATGTAGAACTTAACCTACAGCTTTTTCTCCTTCAACCTACCCTAGTCTTCCTGTCTGAGGCTGCACCCCATTCGGCAGTTTTCAATAAGGGACAGATTTCCATCAGATGCCACGGGGCAAATGGTAAGTAAGCCATGGCTTTGATTATAGGAGAAGAATAGGATACATTTTCTCAAGATGCTGACTTGACTTGCTTCCACCTCCACCCCAGAATGGACTGGCCCCAATCCCTTACTTGTTAATAAATATGAGATCCTGATTTGAGCTCCAGAATAGGAATCTCCAAATGATATTCAGAAAGCATATCACTATGGAGATAGATCCCAATGACTAGAGCCACTGACTCTTGGTGTGGTGTGAGGATGTCATCCAGAGTCACCTGCCTAGAGGGAACAGGGTATCAATGAAGCATACGTGGGCAGAGCGAAAAAAGCAGAGAAGAGATGCTAATGTGAGACTTTCAAGTATTCTGTTTCCCACTGTATATGGGGGAAAACCAAGACAATTTTGTGGTCACCCTTATCCTTGTCCTTTTACTTCAATCCAGCCCTGCCTTCCCAAGTAAGCTGAGCACAGAATGGAGCTGTTAAATAGAAGATCAATATTCCTCTCCCTGAACTCCAAGTAAACATTAGGAATAAAATTTCAAAACCTCATAATGATGAAGGTCTGAGCTTTGTCCGATCTCTGTATAGTTAATTAACCACTTTTTACACATGCCTGGTATAGCAGATAGAGATTCTTGCTGTAAATAAATTTTTTTTTAATTTTTTTTTAACGTTTATTTATTTTTGAGACAGAGAGAGACAGAGCATGAACGGGGGAGGGTCAGAGAGAGAGGGAGACACAGAATCTGAAACAGGCTCCAGGCTCTGAGCCGTCAGCACAGAGCCTGACGCGGGGCTCGAACTCACATACCATGAGATCGTGACCTGAGCCAAAGTCGGATGCTTAACCGACTGAGCCACCCAGGTGCCCCTGTAAATAATTTTTTAAAAATAGGTAAGAATTTTAAAGTTGCCTATAGCAGATCTAAGGTCTGAGGAGACTCTAAGGCCAAAAGGAAGAAAGAGAGAATGGAGAGCCAAGAGGCTGGCATTGCCAGGAGTATGGAGAAACAGGTCCTGTCCTACCACCTGGGAGTGGAGGGCTCTGTCAGCCAGACCCAGAGGAATCCAGTGTTTCTTCATGCCAGTCATGACAGTAGTGATGAGCATTTGCAGAGAGCTGAAAAATACACTCACCAATATATATGCTTGAAAGGATCACTTTGCTTCTTCAGGACTGAGTTTCCACATCTGTAAAATAGAGACAAATTATACTAGATCAATGTTCTCAAACCTGAGATTTCACAAGAATACTCAAGAATTTGTCCCCAGTCCTTTAGTTTCAGAAGTAATGCATTTGAAGTTAAATATTGTCACTTTTAGATTACTAGATGCCAGCACAATCATAATATTGGTTATAAATGGCCATTCAGATAAAAACACAATATGCCTAGGGCACCTGGGTGGCTCAGTCAGTTGAGCATCAGACTCTTGATTTCGACTCAGGTCAGGATCCCAGGGTCATGGAATTGAGCCCTGGGTTGGGCCCCATGCTGAGCGTGGAGTCTGCTTAAGATTCTCTCTCTCTCTCCCCCTCTGCCCTTCTCCCCCACTTGTGCTCTCTCTATATATATATAAAATAAATTTTAAAAATTAAAAAAACACAATATGTTTATATGAATTATTTTAAAACCCCATCAAAAATTTTAAAATTATATTATACTAGAATCCCTATGAACACCTCTATGGAGCAGAGTTTTAAAAATACTGTATCATATTAAAGGCCTATTGCATTCATTCATTCAGCAATGTTTCTGAGTGTGTACAGTGCACTAGCACTGTGATTCCTTGAACTAAGGAGAAAGTAGTGAGCATTCTTGGTTGCTAACACTGATTAACATACAGAAAAAGGAATTTACTAGAAGGATACCAAAGTAGCTCAGACAATGAAGAATAACTTCAGATGATGCTGTTCCTGCCTAAGGAAGAATCTGGTTGGAAGACCTAGGACACTGGACACTGACTGCCACAGTATGCTAGACATATTCTTTTCTAAATGTTTTTATTTATATTTGAGAGAGAGAGAGACAGCACGAGTGGGGAGGGGCAGAGAGAGATGGAGACACAGAATCTGAAGCAGGCTCCAAGCTCTGAGCTGTCAGCACAGAGCCTGATGCGGGGCTCGAACTCATGAACCATGAGATCATGACCTGAGCCAGTCGGACGCTTAACCGACTGAGCCACCCAGGTGCCCCAACTGCTAGACATATTCTAAAGTCTCCCTGCTTCACAAGCTCCAATTCAAGGTCTTAGGTACAATTCTCTAATTTGCTGGGCTTGGTTTATGTGCCAGAGTTCTAGATGACCAGTGAGGATGTGGGGAGAGTAAACATATGGCTTTTATGGCTTCAATAATGGGAGCTGAGGGGTCCTGCCTACTACTCAAGATTGACAGAGTCTGATTCTTCAAGCATAGAAAGAAGTTCAGATGTTGAACACATACATCCCCGCCAAATACCAGAAATATCCAAATAGCTGCAGTTTTTTACTCTCAGGGTCTACTCATCCTAAACCTTTTTTTTCCCCAATTTCTTTTCTGTTTTACAAATGAGGCTCAGAGGTATTTAATTAACTTGCCCAAGGATATATCTGATAAGTAGGAAAGCTGAGATGAAAACCTGGGTTTGTTTTTCTTTCTTTCTTTCTTTCTTTCTTTCTTTCTTTCTTTCTACTTTTTATTGTGGAAAATTTCAAAAATAAAAAAGTAGAAAGACAAATATAACAAATCCTTCAGTAGCCATCAGCCAGCTTCAACAATTATCAACTCATGGCCAGTCTTATTTCATCTACACTCCCACCTATACTCATCCATGCCTAATGGATTCTTACAAAGCAAATCCCAAGTATCATAACATTTAAGCCAAAAATATTTCTGTAAGACTCTCTAAGGGATACAGACTATTTTATAAACATGTAACCACAAGATATCACACTAAGCAAATCAATAACTCCTTAATATCAAATCAATAACTCCTTAATATCATTAAATATCCAATCAGTGTTCACATTACCCCAATTGTTTTGTAAATTTTTTGTAGTTGGTTTATTTGAATCAAAATTCAAATAAGACCCATACTTTGCAACTGGTAAATGTTACTGTTGTTTTTGTCGCAATTTATTTGTTGGAGAAAAAGAAAACTGAGTCATTTATCTTACAGACTTCCCCACATTCCAGATTTTATGATTTACATCTTAGTAGTGTCATTTAATGTGTTCCTCTGTATATCCAGGTCATTCTAGCTCAAAAAGGCCAGGCTATAACCCTATACGACCCTCCTAAGGGGATTATTGTGATTCTCAAATGTTCTATATCTGATGGGTGTTTTTTAGTTGTAAAGTCAGAAGCAGATTTCACATACCGTAACTTTTCGTGATCCCACTACTTTCAGATGTAGGTTTCACAACATGATGGTTTCCTCTTTTTTGCATCCTCTTTCCTTTTCAGGAACATTCAGAAGGTAAACAGTGTCCCCAGGAGTCTCAGGACCCTCTCTTGTCCCACCTGCAGCCACTATCCCCTGGCCGGGCACACCTGGAGCTGAAGCGCTACTACAGCATCTGCCAAGATACTGCCTTGGGGCAACCAGGCTTCCAAGAAGCAGGAGGAGAGTTGAAAAGGGAGGGGAGGACTCAGAACTCCCTCAGCCCCACCATGGCACCCAAGCTCAGCTTAGAGGTTCGAAAACTCAGTAACGGCAGGTTGTCGACATCTCTAAAGTTGGGGCCCTTGCAATCCCGCGGAGTGCCACTTCGGGAGAAAAAGGCAACCCAGATGTTGGCCATTGTGCTTGGTGAGTTTGGGTCATGTTGCATTGAGTTGCGTTGGATTTGGTCGGGTTAGGTTGAGTTGGTGGAGCTGACCCAGGGTACTAAGGAACCGCATTTGTCAGAAATTGGAAATTCAATAGCTGTAATATTTATAAATGTTTGCAATACAACTGAGGAGGGGTTATGTATAAATGTTAACTCCAGTGAAAATTCAAAAGACCTAGGCTGAAATTTACGAAACATGAAATTTAACAAGTGGCCTAGTTGAGCTCCATTTAGCTATTGGGTTTGTTGCCTATCACGTGGAGTTGTAATGGACAAATCAAATAATAAAGAAGATAACAATTCAATAAAAATTTCTGGCACATATTGGATATTTTATATGCTTACTTGTATTCTAAATTAAGTGAAAAAAATAGGGATGCAAAAAAATTCAGTCATATGGTGCAATAACATCTAGATTATTTTAAATACAGAGAAAAAAAATACGAAAATTAATTTACCAAGATGTCAAAAGTGATTGTCTTTGAGTGGTGGATGGTTATTTTCCTTCTTTCACATTTCTGTATTTACCAAGTTTCCTGTTATGAATAAAATCAGGGTTAGTCATTATAGGAGAAAAATAGAGGATTTATTTAAATTAAGAAAAAAATCAATAAGTCACAGGTACCATATAGAGTTAGTGAAGGCAATTTATTCTGTTCATTGTCACTGACAAACCTCACTTTTTCATATCTTAGGGACTTTGTGAGAACATCTAGATGTAATCTCAACAGCAGGAACTGTCAGTCATGTCTTTAAGGTCTTCTTCCCTATCAGTGCCTAGGATCAGGTCTCACACAGCTAGACATTAAATAAACATTTGAATTGAATTGAGAAATATAAAAGACTGGTAAAGAGCTACCTAAATAGCAAACTAGAAAACTGATTTAGGAACAAAGGCCTGAGATGAATCAAAGATGTAAGCATGTAGTTTTCTCACCACCCCCGCCAAAAAAGTGGCTAATCACACCTACTTCATAGGGTTGGTATACAAATAAACGGGTATGTAAAATTCCAGCATAGCCGCTGGCAGATAACAAACAACCATGAGTCATTTTCATTGTTATAACAGAAAGAGTAAGCAAACCCCTTACCCAATTTCTCTCTTCCTTTGTAACCCAGGGACCTTCATTGTCTGCTGGCTGCCCTTCTTTTTGACCCACGTTCTCAATACCCACTGCCAAGTCTGCCATGTGTCCCCAGAGCTTTACAGCGCCACCACGTGGCTGGGCTACGTGAACAGTGCCCTCAACCCTGTGATCTATACCACCTTCAATGTTGAGTTCCGTAAAGCTTTCCTCAAGATCCTGTCTTGCTGAAGGAGAGGAGAACATACTCGCTGTGCCCACCTTTAGCTACCAGGCCACTGGGCAACTGGCCAGGGCCTGCTGAGAAAGACTGTGCTATGTTCTCTGGCATGGGGTAGGAAGATTCCTGGAGCCAGGACATCCCTGAGTAGCAGGTGTAACCAACTGCTTCTTCCTAAACAGAATGTTCTACCTCCCCAGCTAAAACTCTGACTTCATCCTGTAAATCTTCAAGTGCTTGGGAGGTCCCTGAATGATAAGCAATAATTCAGAGAGAAGCTGATAAAACGTGACTCGACTCTACACACACACACACACACACACACCAAATTGTCATCCGAGGCATGATTCATCACAGTGAAGGAAAAATGAACAGATCTCATAATTGTCAACTCGCCAGGGGTCCTTGAAATCTCAGCCAGTAAACCATCTTGCAAAACAGCCAGTCTCTCTTCCTTCGAGCCTATAATTAAACTATCAGGCTGACCCTGTACTTTTGTGGGCCAACACCCTTTTGGTCATTCCTTTGGTTCATTGTATCCTGAACTATAAGGACAAGGCCAGTGCTTCTACCTCTCTGTAGAATCTGGCTGCATTTGGTGAGGAAAATTCCTCACCCTGAGGAAGACATTGTCCCACATTGGGACATGGGCTCCCTTTCAAACCTTATTACCCCTGTATTGTAGGTCTAGCTAAGAAGACCCTTTGACTCCATTCCCATAATCCCAGAGACTCAACCTCAGAGTAATTCAGGATGAGGTTGTTAAGTGGAAAAGGAATGATGGCTCCCACTGTAGTATCACTTTAAACCATGCAGTTCATAACATGCCTCAGATATGCTTTTCATAATGATATAAACTTTTTATTCCCAGGCATCTTCATCTCCTGCTTAACAGAGACCCAATACTTTCAGACCCTAAACCCAGTAAGTCCCAAGTGTCTACAAAGTGCCGGTCACCTCCCAGGCTCTGGATACATGACAATGAATAAAACAGCTCCTGCCCTCAAGGATCCCACCACCTGCTCCTATGTTTGTTCATTTGTGAGCGTGGAAGAGACTCCCCTAGACTGCCAGTAGACCTCAGAACTGAGGGCACCAGGCATGTAGCTGTCCAAAGACAGCACACGGACAGTCTTTATAAAGGCCTAGTGCAGAATCTGAACGTGACCACTCCAACAACTGAAATTAAAGGCATTATAAAAATAATGTGTCGATGTCATTCAAAATTGCATTTAGAAGGAAATTGAATATTCTCACCACTACCTGTTCACCTACAGAAGCTATTTCTTACTGACTACAGAATCAAGATACAATTTACAGATAATTTATGAAGTGTTATCATATCGAACTTCAATAAATTTACTGTTAAGAGCTGTTAGTGCACAGGCATGACAGATGTCCACAGCAATCCTGGTAATATTTTACTTTTTTTTTTATTAGAAGTTTATTTATTTATTTTGAAAGAGACAGAGAGAAAGAGAGCATGCATAAACGGTGGAAGGTCAGAGAGAAAGAGAATCCCAAGCAGGCTCCCTGATGTCAGCACAGAGCCCAACGCAGGGCTGGAACCCACGAACCGTGAGATCATAACCTGAGCTGAAATGAAGAGTCGGACACTTAATGGACTAAGCCACCCAGGTGTCCCAGTGCTGGTAAAGCTTTAAAGTGCACGAGAACTTTACAAAGAATCCAAGTCTTCCTTTGCCCAATCTTTATTCCTCTAACCCTTGAGTGTATAAGAAGGAAATATATATCCCCAGTGACTTAGTTACCTGTTACTCCTGAATGCTTTTAATGCCAGCATTTTTAACATGTTGTTGTGTATATCAGTATTTATATTTTAACTCAGTGGAAAAATTTTGTGTGCCCACTAGTTCTTGTACCTTATACCATCTAGCTCAGTAGGTTTATGGTGCAAGCAGAACTGGGGACTGAGACAGTTACATATCTGAAGAGGTAAAAGTACATGATTCCTAGATTTTCCCATGCACAATAAACAGAAAACAAGTAGGATAGTGGGTTAAAATTAATAAAATTCTGTGTCAAAATTAGAGTACTAAAAATAAAAACATAGGCCACATCAGCACTAATATATTTATGAGGAAGAATGAATAGCAAATATTGTGTATCCTTCCTTACATCAAAAACCTTACATCATTAAAACTTTATGATAACCTTAAGAAGATAAACTCAGTTTTGTAGGTAAGGAAATTGAGGCTAAGGGAAGTCAGGAAATTTGCCTCAGGTTATACATAGTGGCAGAGCTGGGATTTTTTTTTTTTAATGTTTATTTATTTTTGACAGGGGCGGGGAATGGGAGAGGAGCAGAGAGAGGGGGATAGAGGATCCTAAGCAGACTCTGTGCTGACATCAGTGAGCCTGTTGCAGGGCTCAACCTCAAAGAACCGTGAGATCATGACCTGAACCGAAGTCAGACACTCAACTGACTGAGCCACCTAGGCACCCCCAGAGCTGGGATTTGAATATACTTCTACCTGCTTCGCAAGCCCATACAACTAACTACTATGACAGACTGCCTTCCACCAGAGAGGTAAATGGGTGGGAGAAAAAGACAGGGAGAAAAGAATGGGACAAAGATCGCTGTGAGAGCTTCAGCCTACCTGACCCACTGCTACCCCTAAACTTCCTGAAGAACCCAGCCCAAGGCATTGCTCTCACTCTCCTGCCATGTTCAATTTCTAAAACAGTCACCCAGGAAATTCATAATCTGTTTTTATAAAATCATGCAACAGAATTTAGAGAGTATTTGTTTCTACTCTCTCCTTCATTTGTACAAAAGGAAACTCAAGTCCAGAACTATTGTCCCACAGTTGGCTAATGACAGACACACAGTCAAATATACTGAACTCTTCTATAAAAACTATAAACTCCATATAGATACAAGGAGAAAGTCATACTGTCACCTTCACCATTAAGCTGAGAGACTTCTTTTCTCCTAGACAGTGTCTCTTATCTCTAATCTGAGACAGCATTCCCTTCCTAGAATTTCTTCTGATCCAGGCAGAGCCTTCTAAGGGAATCCCAAACATTCCCTTCAGCCTCTTCATCCTGGGATTCTTCATTCTACCACCTCGACCTCTATAGTTCCCACTATGAACCAGCACTTAACCTCAGAGCTTTGCACTCTCAGAGCCAGCATGGCCAAAAATTGCAGGAGAAATGTTGCCCTGAATGAAGCAGAGCAGAGTTGTTGAGGGCAAACCTGTTCTGGGGCCTAATGAAGCCTCAGAGCTTCCCATACTGTTTGGGTGAAATGCAAATAAGCGTGGAAATCCAGATAGATTTCAACCAACATTCAACTCTAGATCATAAATAAATATTTCCTTTTCCTAGCACATATCCTCTAACACTCCTTTCATTGCTCATTTACTAAATCAATCACTTATTCAATAAATAAATAAATGTTGATTTATCGCCTTCTGTGTGCCAGGCATGGTGTTAGTGCTGGGAAACATCATCAAGGAAGACAAGGTCCCTGCCCCCAGAAGCTTGTAGCACACTGGGAAAGTCTAACTTATGCATATACCAATGGCCTACTTTTTGTCTATAGTAAAAAGAATTCACATAGTGTTTGGAAGTTCAATATTCAGCCCTAACAAGTCTTCCCAGACAAGTATTGTCAGAGTTAAGACATAATTAAAAAGTAGGAACGGTGTACCAGGCAGAGAAAACCTTTGAAGGGCTAAAGATGTAAACAAGGAAGAAGCATTCAAGGCATCTCAGATAATTCCATCTGGCTGTAGAGAAGAGGCCATAGGGCAGGAAAAGAAAGGGCCTCATCTTTGGAGACCTCCTCCAGCTCTGCTCAGGTGGTAACTGAGCAGGTGGTGATACAACTTGCAGAAAACCTCTAGATCTTTCCCCCACTTCCCTCCATGTGGGCAACACACATCACAGACGACTTACTTAACTGACTTATTTAATTACTTCCCTCTGTGCTACAGTGAATTTCAATAAATGCAAAATTCAATTTGAATTCTTTGCTCTTTTCTATACAAGTGGAGAAATGGCTGGCTGAATGGATGTAGAATCAGAGATGGTTAAAATTAAGGCAGTTCAGAGAGTTTGGGTCAGAAATCGAGGGGGTCAAGCAAAGAGATTTGTCTTCCTGGATGCTTGGGTCAGAACTAAACAGAGGAGCAGAAAGGTTAAGGGATCTGCTCAGAACTGGCTGTTTCCAGCAGGTCCTGACTCCCAGGCCTGTGCTTCCATCCTTTGGTATCTGCTGATATCAGAAAGCTGAAAAAGCTTAATTTGAGTCAACACACAAAGAGCAGAGAGGGGATGACAGGCAATTAACTTGATTCCTCCTTTCTACCTAATTCTCTCCTCATCAGCTTAGGAGGGAAGTGAGTTTCCATGACTACCTCCTGACACAGAGATTCAGTGGAGGGTGATGCCGATGTCAGCCCTGCTCTGTCGCACACACTAGCAGAGGCAGAACCTAGGAGTCTGTGCCAAGCACAAGTCCTGGGACGTCTTGCCCCACCCATCCCAATGGCCTTACTCACTAGACGAAGATTAGACTACATTATGAATTAGAAGTGTTTGACAACCATAAGCTCTAACAAATGTGAGAGATTATTATCATTGATATTATTATCATCTTCATCATCATCATCATCATCCCCCTAAGCAGCTATTTTTATCATTGCTATCTGGTTCACAGCCCATCTTTCTTTCTCTTTGCTGATTCTCTAATTGTCTCATGCTATCAGGCACAATCTGTTCAGCCTCCCACATGAAATCTGATTTTTCTCTTGTCTTTTATTCCCTAAATGTTCCCAGGATACTTGGCTGGATTAGTAGTGAAGTTGTTAGGCAAATGGCTAGTCCCTAACAGCACACCCTTTCCCTGCTCATCCAGCCATGTGCCCAAGTATAGAGTGATCTGACGCCAGGCTAATGGCAGATACGTGCTTGCTAAAGGTGACCTTGGGGCCTCTGTTCCTCTCCTGGCCAGGGAATGAGGATCAGAACACAGGTATTCCTCAAGACTTTCCATCTTTGCTCCTCATGATGTCTGAGCCTAACAGCCTTTCTTCTTACTCCATCTCTTTTTTCCTGAGAGAAGCATACTGGATACGGAGCATTAGTTTCCTAGGGCTGCCGTATCAAATGACCACAAACTGTGTGGCTTAACACAACAGAGATTTATCTCATGGTTCTGGAAGCTCCAAGTCCAAAATCAAGGTGTTGACAGAGCCATACTCTCTGAAGGCTGTAGGGGAAGATCATTCTTAGCCTCCTCCTAGATCTTGATGTTACCAGCAATCCTTAATGTCCCTAAGTGGGGCAGCGTAACACCAATCTCTCCTCCTTCTTCACATGGCATTCTCTTGCTGTATGTCTGTGTTCAAGTTTCCCTCTTCTTATAAGTCATCGAATTAGATCCCTCCCTAATCCAATCTTAATTTGATTATATCTGCAAAGACCCTATTTCAAAATAAGTTTACATTTACAGGTTCTGGGGGTTAGAACCACAAAATACCTTTTTGCGGGAACACAAATCAATCCATAAAATGTGGTGAAAGTGATCTGGAAGGCAAGAGGACTTGGAATTTGGATGACTTGTGGAAATTCACAAAAGCTCTGTCATTTAAAATATGAGGTTAGATTCCAGCCTTGGCATATAGTCTCTTTAGTGGCCTGAGTCAATTCTGCAAACTTCCTGGTGCTTAACTTTGTTATCAGTAAAAGTGGTAAATCTGGATTCCTAAGCTATGATAAGACAAGCTAAAAATAATTCTAGAAGGGCATAAATTATCTTCTGAGGCCTAAAAACCTACAAACATGCTTATTAATAAAAGTCAAAACTGTTCAAAGAACATCCTTAGTTGTTTCTCACTGTCTTAACAAAATAAAATAAAATAAAAAGGAATTCAACAGCAAACCCATTGAGGCTAAGGAAAGCTGAGGGAATATCATGTACTTCTCCTACCCCATTTAGCACCATTGCAGATGGGCTAAGGTGAAGGACGGTATTTTCCTTCTAAGAAAACTTAACATAATAGAGTTAAGTTAACCTGCATTATGGTTTACAGATTCCATAAGATTCTATATTAAAGACCCCTGAAAAGCTTCCATTTATAACAACCTAAAATCATGGGATTTGGAAGTTGGAAGGGACTTTAGCCCAGTCTCCAACTTATTGCAGAAATTCTAACATCTCTGACCCATGATCATCCAGCCATATTAAGAAAGTGGATCACTTCTCCCCAATACAAGTGACAGGTTGTCTTTCAGAAAAGTCCTCCCTCCTTTCAACCAAAATCTGTCTTCTTATAAAATCTACCTTTGCACCCCTGTTCCCTCCTCCAGCACAGAAACTTCTATTCCATCTTCCCAATGACTGCCTTTGTGGGATTAAGACAGTTCACCAAAGTCTCAATTCCTTTTTCTACTCCAGGTAACATTTTCTTACACTCTCCATCTTCATTGATTTCTTCTGGATGTAGCTATGTTGTTAGTGTTTCCCTTAAAATATAGGGCACCAGATAGAATACAATCTTCTAAATGCCATTTATTTAACCAGTTCAGAGTGCTATGGACTCATTTCTGCATAATTCAAATATTCTATTTTTAATGACCCCAAAAATTACACAGACTCTTAGGGCTCCTATTGAAATCCTAAGAAGGAGATTTGCATGCTGAATAGATAACTTCAATGGGATATGCCTTAGGGATCAACACCTATATGTAAAGCAAGTCAGAAGTCAGATTCAGCAGAAGGAGGAGTTGAACTGTGATGCAGTCATACAAGGAACTTAGTCTTTCTGGGATTTCTCAGTGAGCAGGGACTTTTATGGCCCCAGCCAGAAGTTGGATGTGGACCATCCCTGGGAAGGAGGCATGCTTTAGGCAAGGAGGCTCTCTGCAGTTGAAAGCTCTCATTGTCAACACTCCTGGCAACTGGGGGAAGAAATTCCTCAATCCTGAAGGGGAGATCTGGGTGCACACCACAGCATACGCTAAATGCCATTTGGCTCCACTTTCTTTATATGATAAATTCTAGAAACAGCTTCATCGGGAATCTAGTTGGTCTCTCTTTCTGTGGAAGTTGAGTGGGATGGACTGTAATCTCTGTCAAACCAACTGGTCTCAATGCCAAAATAATTCTCATTGTTGTCTTCTTCCATCATCTATTCTAGATGCCCCTCACTACTGATTAGCACTCTACTGGTCTAGGGACAAATCTGATGGAGTGACCCTGAGGGATATGGTAACTTTCTCAGACCATGGCTGCTACACTTATCCATATATTGGCAAAATTAAACAAAGGAAGACAAAGAGACACTTTAGTGGACCATACAGGCACCAAATGTATTCTTCCCTGTCCTCATTGTGTAACAACATCCTTAACTTCTCCTTATCAGGATTCAATTATCTTTGCCAGGATGCTCCATCTCTTATCTGTTGGTCTCCCGGTACAAGGAGCTCCAAATGACTAGGTGAAAGACATAACTTAAAGCTTAATGGGATTTTCATCCCCTACTAGACATATTTCTCCTTTAAGAGCAAGGATCTTTACCTCAAAAAGTTAAACATAGCATTACTTCATGATCCAGCAATTTCACTCCGGTGTATATCCCAAAGAATTGAAAACAAGTCTTTAAAAAAAAAAAAAAACTTGCATAGAAATGTTCATAGCAACACTACTCATAATAGCCAAAAATTTGGAAAGAATCCAAATGGCCATCAACACACAAATGCATAAATGAATTGTGGTATATCCATACAATGGAATGTTATTCAGCCATGAAAAGGAATGAAGTACTGGTACATGCTACAATGTAGATGAACCTCAAAAACAATATGCTAAGTGGAAGAAGCCAGACACAAAAGGTCACATATTTTATGGTACCTAGAATAGTTAAATCCATAGAGATAAAAATAGATCAGTGGTTTCCAAAGGTGGGAGAAGAGGGTATGGGGACTAACTGCTTAATGGATGTATGATTTCTTTCAGAGTGATGAAAATGTTTGGAACTAGACAGAAAAAGTGTCTCACAACAGATAGAGGTACACTGAATTGCTCACTTTGAAGTGGTAAATTTTATGTTATGTGAATTTGACCTTCATATTTTTTTAATTTAAAACATATAAAAAAGAACAGGACCTAGAGGCTCCATGTTATTTGATTGGAAGACTCAACATTGTTTAGATGGCAATTCTCTCTAAATTGATCTATATATGTAATGCAATCCTTCTCAAAAGTCCAACAGATCTTTTTTTTTTCTCCCAGAAACTTATAAGCAGATTGTGAAATTTATATGGGAATGCAAACAATCCAGAGCAGCCAAAATAATTTTTGAAAAGAAGGACAAAGTTGGAGAATGTTTACTTTCCAATTTCAAAACTTACTAAAAAGCTACAGTTATCAAAAGTATGGAATTAGCATAGTATAGTTATATAGATCAATGGAATAGAATCAAAAGTCTAAAAAAAAATTCTTTTGATTTTCCATTGATGAAAGGAGAGCCTTTTAAACAAATAGTGCTAGGATAATTAGATATTTACATGCAAAAACATAAATTTAGGCCCAACCTCATGCTATACCCCAAAATTAATTCAAAATGGATTATAAAATTAAATATAAGAGCTAAACAATAAAACTTTAAAAAGGAAATGTAGGTAAGAATTTTTGAGACCTTAACATAGGCAAAGATTTTTTAGATATGACATTACAAACACCATAAAAAAGAAAGAAAAGGTAAATGGGACTTATGAAAACTCAAAACTTTGCATGTCATAGACACCATTTAGAAACAATAAGACTGGCTTGCAAAATATTTGCAAGACACATATCTGATAAAGGACTGTATCCAGAATATAAAGAGTATGCCTGGTTGGCTCAGGTGGTCAGCATGTGACTCTTGATCTCAGTCAGGGTTGTGAGTTCCACACTGGGGCATAGAGTTTACTTAAAAAAAAAAAAATGTACAAAGAACTTTTACAATTCAATAAGACAAACAATTCAATCACCTAACCCCACCCCCCAAAAAAGGCTTAATATGTTAATGGACATTTTAGTAAAAAAGATTTAAAAATTACCTATAGACACATAAAAAAGATGATCATCATTAGTCACCAAAGAATGGCTACAAAATAAAAAAAAAGATAATAACAAATGTTAGAGAGTGGGTAGAGAAATGGGGATCCTTATACATTGCTGATGAGAATGTAAAATGATGCAGTCACTTTGGAAAATGTTTTGACAGTCCTTAAAAAGTTAAACATAGATTTACCATATCATCTGGTGATTCTGCTCCTGGACATCTACCCAAAAGAAATGAAAACAAATACTCACACAATGACCTGCACATTACTGTTCTTTACAGCATTATTCATAATAGCCAAAAGTTGGAAATAACCCAAATGTCCTTCAATTAGTGAACGGATAGACAAAATGTGGTGTATCCATACAGCAAAATACTATTCAACAATGAAAAGTAACAAACTAATGATACATACTATGACACAGATAAATCTCAGAAGCTTTTACTAAGTGGAAGAAGCAAGCAGCAAGAGACTATATATTGTAGGATTCCATTTATATAAAATGTCCAGAAAAGGCAAACTTATACAGAAAGTAGATTAGTGGTTGCCTGGGGCAGAGGGTGGGAATGGGGATTAATAGTAAATGGGCATGAGAATATTATTGGGATAACACAAACATTTTAAAATGGATTTATTGTGATGGTTGTACAACTTGGTAAACTTACTAAAAAACATTGAATTATGCACTTGAAGTGGGTGAATTACATGCTATGTAAAATATGCCTCAAAAAAGTCACTTAAAAAAAAAGAAGAGCAAGGACCTCTAAATCTGCAGAGTCCAGAAGCACAGAGACAAGAAGTACAAAATTTCCCTGACCCTCAAGTACGTCAGGGAAAATAACATTAGGCGGGGGCACTTCTACTTCCATTTTTTGTTTCCTAGATCCATGCATCCCACTGATGGGGTCAGCACCATTAATGGTCTTTGATTTAGAGTGTATCTTGTGTCTGAAGGCTGGTGCTCCATCATCAGAATATCAGCTCCAAGCAGATGCTTCAGTTGTGCATGCAAAAAGCTATTGCACATTCCATTAGGCCAGCAGCTTCTGGGAGATGTAATATGTAAAAGAAGCAGTGGATCTCATTGTTATGTGCACATGGCCATACCTCCATTGATATAAGCAATTATCTTGGTCTGATGCAATTCTATTCCAGTGGATCAAATGCTACATAAGCACTGTCTGGCTAAGGTTGTCTGAGTAGGAAGGAGAAGTCCATATTGGAATATTAGTTGATTCCAGTCAATTTCTATCAGGATGAATCACACTGTGGAAGTGCCCATTGTATTTAACTTGCCATTAAGAAGCTGGTTGATCTTCTCAAGAGTTGGAGCCTTTTTGGGAGCTCAGTGCACGTGTCTGTTACTAAGAAGCTGGATATTCAATAGCAGCAGTAATTAGATAAGCCTTGGCAAGTGGGAGCCCATGTTTTGAGGCCACACATAACCTTCACCCTTGCCACCATTTCTCAGGCCATGTTTGTTGTATTTGTCCCTTACCACTGATATTGAGCAAGGGAGTATTCTTTAAGGTCTGTTTCTTCTTCTTCTTTTTTTTAATGTTTATTTATTTTGAGAGAGAGAGAGAGCAAGCAGGGGAAGGGTAGAGAGAGGGAGAGAGAATCCCAAGCAGACTCCACACTGTCAGTGCAGAGTCAGACAGGGTTTGGTCTCACGAATGCTGAGATTATGACCTAAGCCAATATCAAGAGTCAGATGTCTAAATGACTGAGCCACCCAGGCACCTCGGGCAAGGAAGTATTCTTTTCTGTCTCCATTATGTAACAGCAGAACTACCTTCTCCTGATGATCAAGATCAATTAGCCTTTCTAGGATGGTGAGTCCATTTCTTACCTGCTCATCCCTTAATGTGCCTACTTGCCAGCATTGATAGAAGTTGGCTGGCATTGACTAGCTAAGACATTCTGTTTCCTAGGTTGTGTAGAGTTAACTGTCCAAGTCATTCATTACTGCCCTTTAGTGATATATATTATTACCTCAAAATATTTCTCTTGACAGGCATGCTGCCTGAGGCTTTGTCCACTAGGAAGAATTCCTTTCATCCCTATCTTTCAGAGACATCCCTGAGTGGAGCTGCACCCTTGAAGTACAGCAATAGTCTACTTAGTTTTTCAACCACATATTGATCTTACCTATTCATAAACCAAATTCAGCTTTTCCTCTCACCCCATGGTACCTATAAGTATGAGCTAAGGGTGAGGTATCAGTGCAAGGGTGATGAGTGACATAGAAGTCTGGGCCACCAATCATGCAGTTTATTATTTATCTCTGGCTATGCTCATACTTGATCGCAGATGTACACCATTTTTTCCATTTGATTGTTGTTGGGGGTCTGACAAAACTTATGATGGGTAGTTCTGGCTGCATAAACACTTGATATCACATCATCAGCTTCTCTGTTTCTACCAAGAACCAGTAGCACACCAAGAGTTATTTTTCAAAAGGTATATAGTACCCTGCTACAGGTAGCTTGGTTCACTTCTGAATCTTAGGGGTCTTTTTGGATTTTCCTGTTAAGGCTTGCCATAAAATCTACAGGGTATTTTTTCCTACCAATGATATTTCCTATACCATAGGCTTTACCAGGTCATGACCCAAGTCACTCTGATTCAATTGTAACAAGGGCTTTAGAAGATCACATATGGTTTTCTGGATCTGAGATGGCCCTTCAGATTTTTCCCACCCTTAGGTACATGGGCCTTTATATACCCATATTGATCAAGTATGTAAAGCAGCTATCTCCAAGGAGGAGGCCCAACTTGGGAAGTGAGGGACACAGTTCTCTTCGGCTGAGGACAATGTCTGGAGAGGGATTCAGCTGAAAGCCACTGGCCATTAGCCACCAATACACCCCACAACTGGGGCAACTGTTGCCTTAGCTTTGAAAGGGAAATCTAGGCAGCAGAGAATAGCATCCACTATCCATGCTCACCTAAAGTTCCCAGATATCTTCCATTAAAGTTTTGAACTTCTGTGTCCTAATATGTGTCCTAGATTTTTGGGGCCAGTACTGGACCTTGTATTTGTCCTTTATTCAACTTGTTGCTTTTATCATAGCATTCCAGCGTGTGAAGTCACTTTGAATTTTAACTCTGTCTTAGACTGGCTTTGAAGGTATCAAAGGGGACGATGTCAAGTTATTTATAAAACAAATGAGGCTTCAATCCTCAGAGCCAAGCAATGTTTGTAGGACTTGCATAGGTTATAACCACGCTTTCAACAGTCCACAAATATACTTGCAGTTGTTGTGTCCAGCCCCAAGTTAGTTTTATATCAAGGACACTATAAAAATATCTGTAAAATGTTTTGTTGAAATCAGCATATGCCATTGTATCAGTTACAATTTCTTTGCCCCAACTGGCAGAAAACCCGGTCTCAAATTGCCTTAATTAGAAAGTTTACTATTACCACTTAGGAAGAACACTATAGGTAGTATGAGCTTCAGGTTGGCAGATTCAGTGGCTTATCAATGTCATCATTGATTTAGGTTCTTTCTCGCTCACCTCTCTGCTAAACTCCGAGTACAGGTATCCTTTGCTTTTTGAAAGTTCAAGTTACGCCACTTTGCTTTTACAGAGACCTACGTTAGTACCTATTTTTTCTAACAAAAGAAATCCAAAAAGGATTTTCTCTTTTATGAAAAAAGGTGAAAAGCGAAAATAGCATTCAGAGTTTGTGTTGCAACCAGCCATTATAGAGGCTGCAGGCATTCAGAGTCGCCAGAGTGACCCCACCAAGCTCCTTCCCCAGGAACTACATGTAGCATCTCAGCATCAAGCTGTCAGAGCTTTGAACTGTATCTGTGAGCATCTGTGCTTTATCTTGATTTGTTTTGTGTATCTGCTAGCAAGGTGTGTCCTAAGATATCAGAAAGGGCCTGAGAGGTTATTTTGGTGGTCTGGGAATGCTCAAATAATTTTCCATATAAATTAATGGTAACTGATTCTTCACTTTACTCCATTTCCGCTTACAAAAGGTTTCATAGGAGCACTCCACTTTCACATACAGGGGAAACCTGTACTGGCTTTGTGCTCAAGGTGGCTCCTTATCCCCTACCTCATGAGTACAAGGCAATGATGGGGCAGTTCCAGGAGTCCTATCCAACACAACAATGTCTACCAGCAGCAGAACCACCCTTCTTTTGGTGTCATTTCTTTGCCTGTTACCCCCAGCAGACTTCCCCTTGTGTCTTCCTAACGAGGATTAAGTCACTGTTGCACTCTGCAATGCATCCTGGCAAAGGGAACGTAATACCATGATTGGCTTCACCTTATGGTAATCATTTGCAGTAGAATGGATGTCAGGGCTCACCGATCCATAGTTGGTAGAATCTAATGTGTTGCCCTTTGTAAAAAGCTTTCAGCCTTCAGGCACTTCTTCCACTAGCTGTACTCACCAATAGATTACTGATAAAGGCTCTGAGAACCCCTTTATTATTTCACATTATTTCAATTTCCTGGCATATAATTCCTCTGGCTCTAGAAACTTAAATCCACTTTAGAAAGGTTCCCTGTTTTCTTCCTTTCTCAACTCTGTGGGACTTCAATTCTCATTGCACCTTCTTTTCAAAATTGAAGGTGGTATATCCTACTGTCCCTTTTCTCTGGCCCCTGCATCTAAAAATTGGTTTTCATTTTCCCTAGGTTCCCTTGAGAGCCAGGCTGAGTTTCATCTTCTATTTCTATAAGAAATCCACTCACACTAAGCAATTAATAAGTTTTAGTGGAATTTACTCAACATCTGAGCAGATTGTGGAAGAGGGAAGAGACAGATCACTGTCTTCCTGGCTTTGTCCCTCTCCTGTGTCTTCTCCTGCCCACCTTTCTACCAAATCTGGCCTGGAGGCTCCACGTCTTCTCCTGTCTTTGATGACCAAACCCTGGGAATCTCCATTCCTTGCCCAGGTGGGCTAATATCAATACCCTCCTTCCACACTGTCTCTCTAAGAAAAATCCAATTTCCTGTGTCTTTTTGCACCTTGGAAAAGAAGCAAAGTAAATAATTGAAAAACATAAGAACTACCTAACTTCTGTTAACACTGCACCACCTCACTTACTCAAAGAACAAGTTGCCCCATGTTTGTTCTCTCAACTCTAAGCAAAGCTTTTACATCCTTATAGCAGCCTTTAGCACTTTTGTAAAGCTAGGTTTATTCCTGACTTTAGCCTCCTTTTTTTCATTCTTGAAGGTGTATGATAGTCTTTTGTGTTCAAGCTTATCTATAATCCCCTCTCTCTGTCTTTTGTTCATATACCTTTTAAAAAACCTGAGCTCTGCAGAGAGCTCCCTGTACAACCACCTCCTTCTTTAGATGGCTCCCCCTTTATCTGTGGATTATTTCCTATTATATTATATAATCAGGATTTTATTGTTTAAATCTCCTACCTCCCCCGAGTCATATTCCTTTCTAAATTCTCACATCATAGAATCACACCTGTGGTAAATACTCTTTTGAAGTGAAGAGTTAATTTGTAATGCAAATAATTACCTCTTTATTTATCTCATTTTCAAGTAGGAATTTTCATATATCAAATTTTCATAAAGACAAATTAGGGGCAAATTATTTCACACCTTTTTCCTTCTCTGTCACTTATTCTCCCTCCCCCTCCTACTTTCCTCTTGCCCTTTTCCCCTCTGCTTGTTTTCCTGCTTCCTTCCAGGATGCTTGCAAGCCTCTTGGGCTTTTCTCCCAGATTCTGCTTTTGTTGAACTGAAATGCTTTCTGTTCATGTATTGGAGCAAGCCTTTGTCAGTACCAGGAAAACTCACCTCCCACTGCTTCCAGAGAAGTCCATGAGTGGAGCCAAATGAAGAAAGCACTTGTAGAGAGAACTGGCTGTCCCTGTCTGTAACCCCTGACTACTGGGGATTTCCATTTCCTAACGTACCTGCTTCTATAAACTTCAATTAAAGTCCACCTTCTTCGGCTGACAAACTCTAAAGAGTAAATCTTTCCATGTCTCAGCTTCTTGAGGAGTAAGATGAGGGCAATGACCTCTGTCCTGTCTACTTTAGAGAATTGTTGGGGGGAAAATCATGGGTAAGAAAATTTAAATTGGAAAGCGTGATCTATCTATAAAAGAGTATCTACTACTTATGCTTAATCATTGATATGTTGCCTGAAAATATCAAGGATGAGATTCTGGGTGTGAAACTGAGTAGAAATGAAGTGTCATAAGGGAAGATTTTGAGCAAAAAACATTGAGCACTGAGTTTTGTTTTTTGTTTTTATTTTTTTTAATGTTTATTTTTGGGAGACAGAGAGACAAGTGCAAGCAGGGGAGGGGCAGAGGTGGGAGACACAGAATCTGAAGTAGGTTCCAGGCTCTGAGCTGTCAGCACAGAGCCTGATGCAGGGCTTGAACCCACAAAGCACAGGATCATGACCTGGGCCGAAGTTGTACACTTAACCAACTGAGCCACCTAGGCACCCCAAGCAATGAGTTTTTTAACTCAAGAATTGCCCTGTCCCCACAAAGATGGGAATTGAGAAAAGACTGAAGAAATAGGAGTGCTTCATGAGATAACAATGTGCCAATCCTGTTAGATGATTTACTTCACTTTTGAAATTATAAAGACAAACCTGTCTAGAAGACTGAGATAGAGAGAGGGGAGTGGAGATAAGGGCAAGGTTTGCTCAGGATTTGCAAAGGGAGGTAAAAGTGAGGGAGCAAAGTTCCTATGCGATAAGGGAAGTTGTTTTAATAGAGTAGAAATAGAAAGAAGGAAAATATCTTTATCAAGTGAAAATTAAATGATGGCTTAGAAACAAGAAAGAGCAGCTCTGAGAAATGTTAGTAAGAAAAAAAGAATTCAGTGACAACGCTAGAGAAAAGCTAGAAAATTGGGAGTGTATCCTTTCAATGAAGAAAAAAACAAAAGCTTGCCTGGTAACTCCATCCCACCAATCTCCACCCACATCTATCACCATTGCCTTCAAACCTTTACCAGGTTTCACACTGGGAAATGTAGGATAAATTTCAAAGTTTTTATATTATTTGTTTACTTTTATCTATTGATGAGCAACATCATAGGGGTAGAAATGGGAATGTGTGTTTTAACTCCTGTCAAGGAGAAAAAAAAAACAAAAACATAAGGAGGACAAATAAACAATTGGCTCTTGTTGTGTTGCCCTAGTAGTTACACAAACAGAACGCTACTCACTGTTTTACCTTTGATTTTTGAAGTTCTAATGTGGGCCAGAAGTTGTTCTGGAGCCCAGAGATAGAATGATGAGTAATACAAGTGTGCTTTCTGGCTTCATGGGACTTATAGCTTGGTAGGAGAAAGACATATTAAACAAAGATGGATACACATGAGGGTATAATTACAAGTTGGGGTAAATACTATAAAAGAAGCAAGGACACTTTTATGAGCAAGAATAATAGGGGAAACTAACCTTCTATAGATTGAAGGGCCAGGGAAGGCCCATCTAAAGAAGGAATGCATAGAAAATCCTCTAGGATAGAAATAAATTTTCCATGGGGGTGCCTGGGTGGCTCAGGAGGTTAAGCGTCTGACTTTGGTTCAGGTCATGATCTCACGTTGGTGATTTCAAGCCCCACATTGGGCTCTGTGCTGACAGCTCCGAGCCTGGAGCTTGCTTTGGGTTCTGTGTCTCCCTCTCTCTCTTCCCCTTCTCTGCTTGCACTCTGTCTCTCAAAAATTCAAATAAAACATTAAAAAAAATAAAAGAAATAAGTTTCCATGAAATGAGTCTGGGGCAGATTGTTCCATGCAAAGCAAAGAACATATGTGAAGGTCCCAGAAGGAGAAAAAAACACTTGTGAGTTCAAGCTTTAAAAGAAGCTCTGAAGGAAGGCTAGTGGTGTGTCAAGAGCTGTGCTGTCCAATCCCATAGTCACTGGCCATATATGGCTATTTAAATTTAAATTAGTTGAAATTAAGTAAAATTAAAAATCCAGTTCCTCAATTGCCCTAGGCACCTTTTTAGTACTCAATAACCACATGAGGCCAGTGGTCACTCTGTAAACACCACACATTAGAACATTCCCATCAACACAGAAAATTCTATTGGAAAGCATTGGTGTAGAGCAAATGTATAGATTTAGAAAATATTTTAAATAATATTTACATGGAATTTTCATAACATGGGAACATTTTTATGATAAATGAAAGGTCGAGGGTTTTTTTAATGTTTACTTATTTGAGAGAGAGAGAGAGCGAGCTCGTGTGTGCACTAGCATGGAAGGGACATAGAGAGAGGGAGAGAGAATCCCAAGCATGCTCCATGCTGTCAGTGCAGATCCCAATGTGGGTTTTGATCCCATGATCCACGAGATCATGACCTGAGCAGAAATCAAGAGATGGACACTTAACCGACTGAGTCGCCCAGGTGCACAACTTTTCTGATATCAGCTCACATCAGGCAGAAGATTCTGGTAGGAACTCTTAAATGGTCATTTTAACAGATTGCTGGAGGCTGAGTATGAACTACTGTGAGAATGAGAGACTCCAAGGGCCCACTGTATTGGGAGATCCCACACCAGCTTCTCATGATGAAGAGCCAAGATGGGGTGCCTGAGTGGTTCAATCAGTTAAGCATTTGCCTCAATTTCAGCTCAAGTCATGTTGTCACGGTTTGTGAGAAAGAGTCC
The DNA here is from genome assembly GCF_023721935.1 of Panthera uncia. NCBI lineage: Eukaryota > Metazoa > Chordata > Mammalia > Carnivora > Felidae > Panthera > Panthera uncia. The sequence goes on along the minus strand of NC_064810.1, from coordinate 59,298,799 downwards.
CACGTCAGGCTCTGCCCTGTCAGCACGGAGCCTACTTGGGATTCTCTCTCTTTCTCTCTCTCCCTCTCCCTCTGTCCCTCCCTTTCTCTCTCTCTTTCTCTCAAAATAACCAAATAAACATTTTTTTTTAAGTAAAAGAAAAAACTCTTCAGTCTCTTGCAGGAGGAGGGGAAATAAAACCATTTTGAAATATCCCAAGTATTCTTCATAGCAAAGGCCTATATTACAGAGGAAAGATATTTTACCAGAGTCTTATATTACCTCATGGGAAGGATCATTACCCAAATTCAGCCTTCTCTAGGCTTTCTGTCTCACCTAAGGGCCAGGGAGGCAGGAATAAAAAAACTAAGAAACACTTCTGAAAGTCACAGGTCAGGGACACAGCCCCACTAACAGACTGCGATTTAGTGATAAGATTATAGAATGCTTCCCCTCCCACACATCTTACTGCCAAATCATCAGGGCTCCAACGTAAGAACTGGATTATAGCTGAAAGAGCTGCAAGACACAGACTCTATTTAAGAAGGAACTCTTAAGGAAACCCAAAACAAGAGTGGGGAAAAAACAAAGGTACTAAAAGAATTTGAAGCTTTCAACACCTACAGCTATAACAAACATTACATACAGCCCTACTCCTAGTCAGACTAACATAAAGCCTCACACTAAAGGTCTACTTACCTGAGTTCTTATTATCTGATACATCATTTCTGGATTTCAACAAAAAATTACAAAGCATCCGAGGGGGCAAGAAAAAAGCATAGCCTGAAGAAACAAAGTAAGCACCAGCTATGACAGATTTTCAAGTTATCAGACAGGGTATTTAAAATAACTATGATTGATATATTATAGATTCTAATGGGGAAAGTAGACAAGGTGCAAAAGCAGATGGGAGAGATGAAACAGAGAGATTAAAACTCTAAGAAAAAATAAAAAAGAAATGTTATAAATAAAAAAACACAAATATAGGGGCGCCTGGCTGGCTCAGTCAGTTAAGCGTCCGACTTTGGCTCAGGTCATGATCTCACGGTCCATGAGTTCGAGCCCCATGTCAGGCTCTGTGCTGACAGCTCAGAGCCTGGAGCCTGTTTCAGATTCTGTGCCCCCCTCTCTCTCTGGCCCTCCCCCGTTCATGCTCTGTCTCTCTCTGTCTCAAAAATAAATAAACGTTAAAAAAATTTAAAAAAAAAAAGAAAAAAAAACACAAATATAGACATGAAGAATACATTTGATGGGCTCATCAGCAAACTGGACATGGTCAAGGAAAGAATCAGTGAGTTTGAAGATGTGTCAGTAGAAACTTCCCCAACTGAAATGCGAAGAACAAAAAGAATAAAAACAAAAAAACCCAGAATATTCAAGAACTATGGCATAATTTCAAAAAGTGTTACATATCAGTAATTGGAATACCAGAAGGAGAAGAAAGATTAAATGGAGCTAAAGAAATATTTGAAGTAACAATGAAAAAGAATTGTCCAAAATTAATGACAGGCATCAAAACACAGATCCAGGAAGCTCAGAGAACATTGAACAGGATACATATTAAAAAATAATAATAAATAAATAAATCTAGGAACATCATATTCAAACTGCAGAAAACCAATGACAAAGAAGGAAGAAAAAAGCCTTGAAGGAAGCCAGAGGGGAAAAAAACAACTTAATTGTAGAGAACAAGGATGAGAATTATGACAAACTTCTTCAGAAACGAGGCAAGCAACAAGAGAATGGAATGGAACATTTAAAAATATTGAAAGAAAAAAAACACTCACTCTTATCTGGATTAAATATTCATGAAAATAAGCAACCCCTAAAAAGAGAGTGAAGAGAGTTAATTTAACCACAGAGAGGAGTCATTTCAAGTGACTTCAAAAACACAGTAATTTGACCATACCTCTCTAAGACATGTATATCTCCAAGAGCATGAAGAATTATAAACAACCTTTAAACAGTTATGAGATATCACATTGTTAGTAATAATATTTGAAATTGTTATTCTGACACTATGACATATGTCTGTGTGTGGATGAAGCAAAATAAGTGTTTAGACTGATGCCATCAGGACCTAAGTTTTTAGTGTAAAGAGATACAAATATAAAATACAAAAGTTCTGTAAAAACATCATAGTCTAAATTTGAATTTGAACACACAATGTATTTTCTCTTTTAAAAAATATGTATTTCTTTGCTCTTTCCACTAAAGTACTTAGAAGCAACGACCATAAATTTAGCAATAAATACTTCTAGAACCCAGATTATGGTCTCTGAAAAAAACACTTTCCAATAAAAGGAATCAGAACTTATTTGGAAAGTAATTAATTCCAGGTTGGGGGGCAGGAAATTTAAAATGTGATCCTGGAACATCTTACTATACCAGCAAGAAAAAAATAAAAAAAGATTGGGGTTGTGTCAGAAGGACTCAGAAGCTTGCATATGGTCCCCGTCCCTCCACTGGTCAAAGCGCAAACTTTGAGCATCAAAAAATAAATAAATAAATAACTGGAATGGTTTTTAAAACAATAAATGGTTAAAATCCATGAGTTCATTATGATACTTAAAACATAATTTTTTTTTCAAATCCTCATTGGCTACCTTTAAAGGAGGCCAAAAAACCAACTCATTCTTTTGACAACTGGTAAACACAGGAAATAATTTTTCATCTCCTATAATTTGAACTTCAGTATAACTAAATCTTTGATGAAGGAAAGTATTTTTTAATAGAAATATTCCTACTTAAAAGCAGAAGGAACAATAGATTGTCTTAGTCAACTTGGGCTGCTAAACCAAAATATCATAGTCTGGGTGGCATGAAAAATAAACACTGATTTCTCCCAGTTCTGTAGGCTGGCGGTGCCAGGACCTCAGGTCCTGGTGAGAGCTTTCTTCCTGGTTTGCAGATGGCCACTTTCTTGCTGTATCCTCACAGAGTAGAAAGAGAAAGCTAAGTTTTCTGGTTTCTTCTTATAAGGGCACTAATCCCACATAAGGACTCTATTGTGATCTCATCCAAACCTAATTATTTCCCAAAGACCCACCTCCAAATACCATCACACTGAGGTTAGGGTTTAACAAGAATTTGGGGGTGGGGGGAACGCAAACATTCAGTCAACAGCACTCTCTAATGAAAGAGTGGATCTGGAAAAATTGAACTACTGTATGAGCCAGCAATTGCACTACTAGGTATTTATCCAAAGGATACAAAATGCTGATTTGAAGAGACACATGTACCCCAATGTTTATAACAGAGCTATCAACAATAGCCAAATTATGGAAAGAGCCCAAATGTCCATCAACTGCTGAATGGATAAAGAAGATGTGGTACATATATATAATGGAATATTACTCGGCAATCAGAAAGAATAAAATCTTGCCATTTGCAACAACGTGGATCGAACTAGAGGGTATTATGGTAAGCCAAATAAGTCAGGCAGACAAATATCATATGATTTCATTCATATGTGGAATTTAAAAAACACAACAGGTGAACATAGGGGAAGGGAAGGAAAAATAAGATAAAAACAGAGGGAGGCAAACCATAAGAGACTCCTAAATACAGAGAACAAACTGAGGGTTGCTGGAGGAGAGGTGGGTGAGGGGATGGGCTAAATGGATGATGGGCATTAAGGAGGGCACTTGTTGGGATAAGCACTGGGTTTTATATGTAAGTGATGAATCACTGGGTTCTACTCCTGAAAGCAATGCTAACTTGAATTTAAATAAATAAATTTTTAAAAAAGAAAAAAAGAAAGAGTGGATATGAGAAATGATCATTAGTGGCTGCTCAGACCACTAGGTGAAAAGCTAATGGAGTACTAGACACAGATGGATCAGGCTGCAATGCTAGAACTACCGATCAATCCTTAACAGGATAAAAAGTGAGCCAACCATTATGTGCCTCAACATGAAAGAACAAACCACCACCTCTTATGAAATAGTTCTGCCAAAAAAATCAAACCTGAACCTGATTAAGCCTCTAGATCAGCACTATCCGACAGAAATACAATGTAAACCACACAGGTAATTTAAAATTTTCTACTAGCCACATCTAAAATGTAAAAATAAATACATGAAATTAATTTTAATACCATATTTTAGTTATCCCAATATATAAAAGTATTATTATTGAAACATATCAATGTAAAAATTATTAATGTTTAACACCTTTTTTATGTGTTAAGTTTCTAAAATCTGTTGTATATTTTACACTTGCATATCACAATTTTGACTAGCCACACTTCAAGCAGTCAGTAGCTACATGGATGCTGATTCAAACAAACCAACTGTAAAAAATTACGAGATGATGGAGGAGATTTTAATACTGTCTAGGTATTTGGTTATAGTAAGGTACTATTAATTTTTAAGTGAAATAATAGTACTGTGTTTACATTTTTAAAGAGTCCTTATCTTTTATTTATTTTTAATGTTTATTTATTTTTGAGAAAGAGAGAGAGTGTGTGTGTGTGAGTGGGGGAAGGGCAAAGAGAAGGGGACAGAGGATCCCAACCAGGCTTTGCGCTGACAGCGGGAGCCTAATGTGAGGCTCAGATTCACGAACCGCGAGATCATGACCTGAACCGAAGCCAAACGTTCAACCGACTGGGCCATCCAGGTGCCCCTAGAGTCCTTATCTTTTAAAGATACATATTGAAATATTTACAAATGAAACTATAAAATGTCAGAGATTTTCTTTAAAATAATCTAGATGGGAGTAAGGGGAACAGATAAGAATCGAAAACACAAGACTGGCCATGAACTGACTGGCTACCACTAAAAAAATGGCACCAGTTTGCTGTCTAATGTTATTGTCAAAGATCGGAGAGGGTCTTGTTTATTGAACTCACTGCAAAGGAGATACTGGAGATAGGCTGAGCCTGATTAATACATCAATCACTTCTGACTCCAGGAGTGGTAGGACTGTGGCTGCAACACACCCCCTAGCTCTGGAGCAGACACCCAATTGTTGGCCAGTCTCCCCTGTGTTCCCACTCTGTATCAATCCCCAGTTGCTGAAGGGGGCGGGGGGGGGGGGGGGTAAAAGACTGTAAGTCTAAATCTGCTCTATTACATGAAAAAAATGAAATTTCAACTGCTTTCTGGGAAAGAAACAAACGTTTCAAATCCAGCTTGAGCCAGTGTTTCTTCGAGAGAAGCCCACAGGAAACAGACCACCTAAAAGCTCCAGAGGAAGTTCAATCTCAGAGGGAGAACACTGGACTTGCTAGTGTCAGCTGGCTACCCCCCTCATGGAGCATCAGCTTCCTCCAGTGCTACACTTGGAAGGTTCTAGGTTTTGCTTTATCAAAAAAGGCAATGCTCTTTTGCTTTTGTATCACTTACACTGCCCACCCTAGTCAGTCAGCAAATTGTGGTTAAGTGAGTCAGTGATAAATAACGGAAGGATAATCAGAGGCAACAGGGCATTGTGGAAAGAACATAGGCAAATCTGGGGGCAACTCTCAGACCACTTAATTACTGACCTGGAATATTCCTCCCTTAGTAAAACTCTATACATCCTTTTTTAAGTTACCAAGTCAATTCTGCTCCCATAAGTAGATTTGCATTCATCAAACTACATGTTCTTATTTTGGTTCAGAAAACATGGTGAGAAAAATTTTCACACTTTTATGCCATGGCGCTTTGTATATCCCACCAGCAAAGTGATTACTGTACTGTTTTGCAATGAAGCATTTATTTTCTCCAGTAAGCTCTGATTTCAAAAGCAAAAACCCTGATAGTTTCACCTTTGAGTCTCCACCATCTAGCCAATGTGGGATACATAAGCAGGCAATACAGGTTTGTGAAATGAATAGATCGTTCACCAACAAATATCACTGAGCATCTAAACAGGTTAAGACTATGAAATGGCAACCTTTTTGCTTTTCTAATCTCCAAATGAACACTCCAAATGTGGCTACGTAGCTAGGATCTTGTTATGGACTTCAGAATCACACAAGGAAACCAGCAGTAAATTATTTTGCAGTCACTTCAACCCATATACCCACATCCTTTTAAAAACCAGAATTACTTATCTTGATCTTCTCATGAGACATGGATTTAAATACCTTTTTGTTGTTTTCTAAAATTTAAAGCATATATACAGTGTTATCATTATGAGTACTCATTGATGTACTTTCTGGTCTGAGCTCCTTCCCATACTCGATTTCCAGATACTGCTCCAAAAAGGTTTTGAATAATTGCAGGGTCATTAGAAAAGGTCTCTATTCCCATGATTATCTTCTTAGACATCAAGAATAAATTACATTTTTCAGAATTTTGTTAAAAAAAATCTGGTGACATGGGTCCATAGAAACAGGTTTATTTTGTTTTAAAGATTTTATTTTTAGGCAATCTCTACACCCAATGTGGGGCTGAACTCACAACCCTGAGATCAAGAGTCACATGCTCCACTGACAGAGACAGCCAGGTGTCCCAAAACACATTTAGTAAGAGTAGGCAGGTTATATTGTCTTCATACCCATTGCAGGGGCTTACCCTAGGCCCATGCGCCAGTGAGGAGAGGGTGAGGGTAGAAATAATGGCACAGGTTTCAGAACCAGATATGCCTGAAATCAGAGTAATTTTAAGCAGTTATTTGACTGTTTCAGCCTGTTTTCTCAAATATAAAAAGGGAATGATTATACTTTTTTTGAGGGATTATGGATTTGTTGGGAGTCTTACCAGGGAGACCATGCAAACTGAATTAGTGGGAGTAACTCAGCCACCAGCTCAGAGGCAAACTCACCTCACTGATTTGGTCCATAGTTCTATTCCTTTGAGAATGAATAATAAACATCTCTAACATTTTGATTTATCTACTGATATTGTCATCTAGTGATTGTCCACATTCTCTCATCTCCTAAAACAGTTTTATAGTCTTCTTTTGTAGTTGGGATATGATTTGGTAGATTACTGAAAGATATTAATTTATTGCCATTATGATGCTTGTAGAGTTGGAGTTTCTGGTGGTGTTCTCTGGTCCTTTGTAATCTTTGTTGCTTTTGATATGTATACCTATATATATATATATTTTTTTTTTCATCCTTTCTCCCCTCAGAGAGTCCCCCTTAAAATTTCTTGCAGGGCTGGTTTAGTGGTCACAAACGCCTTTAATTTTTGTTTGTCTGGGAAACTTTTCATCTCTCCTTCTATTTTGAATGACAGCCTTGCTGGATAAAGAGTTCTTGGCTGCATATTTTGCTGATTCAGCACATTGAATATATCTGCCATTCCTTTCTGGCTTGCCAAGTTTCTTGTAGATAGGTCTGCTGCAAACCTGATCTGTCTTCCCTTGTAGGTTAGGGACTTTTTTTCCCTTGCTGCTTTCATGATTCTCTCCTTGCCTGAGTATTTTGTGAATTTGACTATAATATGCTTTGTTGATGGTCGGTTTTTGTTGAATCTAATGGGGGTCCTCTGTACTTCCTGGATTTTGATGTCTGTGTCTTTTCCCAGGTTAGGAAAGTTTTCTGCTATGATTTCTCACTCAACTCTTCTACCTCTATTTCTCTCTCTTCCTCTTCTGGGACCCCTGTGATTCTGATGTTATTTCTTTATAATGAGTCACTGATTTCTCTAATTCTTAAATTGTGCTCTTTTGCCTTCATCTCCCTCTTTTTTTCTGCTCCATTATTCTCCATAAGCTTGTCCTCTGTATCGCTGATTCTCTGTTCTGCCTCATCCATCCTTGCTGCCACAGCATCCATCCATGATTGCAGCTCAGTTATAGCATTTTTAATTTCATTCTGACTAGTTTTTACTTCTTTTATCTCTGTAGAAAGGGATTCTAATCTATTTTCGACTCCAGCTAGTATTCTTATTATTGTGATTCTAAATTCTGGTTCAGACATCTTGCTTGTATCTGTGTTGGTTAAATCCCTGGCTATTGTTTCTTCATGCTCTTTCTTTTGGGGTGAATTCCTTCATTTTGTCATTTTGAAGGGAGAAAAGGAATTAATGAGGTAGAAAAATTAAAACTAAAAAATATTAAAATTAAAAAATTAAACACACACACACACAAATCGAATAAATGATGCTAGATCCTAGGTGTGTTGGTTTGGGTGTTGAAAGTGGTTTGACAGATTAGAGAAAAAGGGGGGGCGGAGAGGAAATCATTTGAGAATTTGAAAAAAATGAATACACTGAAGTAGACTAAAATGAAATTATGGGAGTAAAATAGAATTTGAAAAAATTTACACAAAAGAATATAGCAGAAAAAAATTAAAGAAAAATATTTTTAATAAAAATTAAAAATAAAAATGATTTTTTTCTCTTTCTGTATTCAAGAAAAAGAAACGAAAAATAGAAAAAAGAGAAAAGAAAAAAGGAAATCGTTTGAAAATTTGAAAAAGTGAATACACTGTAGTAGACTAAAATAAAATGATGGAAGTAAAACAGAATTTGAAAAAATTTACATAAAAGCAAAAACCATAGTAAAAAAATTAAGGAAAAATATTTTTAATAGAAATTGAAAGTAAAAATTAAGTTTTTCTTTTTCTGCATTCAAGAAATAGAAAAGAAATAAAAAAGAAAAAAGAAAAAGAAAATCATTTGAAAATCTGAAAAAGTGAATGCACTGAAGTAGACTAAAATAAAATTATGGAAGTAAAACAGAATTTGAAAAAATTTACAGAGAAGCAAAAAATATAGTAAAAAATTAAATAAAAATATTTTTAATTAAAATTGAAAATAAAAATGAATTTTTTCTCTTTCTGTATTAAAGAAAAGAAGTGAAAAAGAAAAAAAAGAAAGAAAATTGAATAGATGGACCTAACAGATTGAAATAGGACTGAAATTACTTCATTTTCCCATAGAAGTCAGACTATGAAGTGCTTTATAGTCCATAAACTAAGTAGACGGTGAGACTTGTGTTCTTGAAGAGCAAGGTTGGCCCAGTTGGGCAGGGCTCAGTGTAATAGCTCTGTTCTCCACTAGATGGCGCTGCTAGCCTACTGGGGTGGAGTGTTGTGGCTCTCGTAGGTGCGTATGCACATGCGTGGGAATGGTGAAAATGGCGTGACCCAGCTACCAAGTCTCTAGTATCGGAACTCTGTTCTCCCCAATCAGCAATTGCGCACCTGTACTCTGTCTTCAGCCTTCGTCCACTCCCTACTTTTTCACTGTCCATGACCAGGCCCCAGGCAGTACCTCTCTCTCGAGTTTTGTCTCAGATGCAGCTGTTTTCCCTGGCCCCTTATGTCTGAAGGACTGCAGCTTTGACCCCTTCCATCCTTCTGTGGGAGGGTCTCACTGAGCAATGGCCAAATGAGCAATGACCGAATGTCGGCTGCACCCAGGAACACTTGCTGGACCCTGCCGCTGCCGGTGCCCTGAGACTGCAGCCGGGTGCCAGCCCACCCCAGAGGTTTGCCAGATAGTGTAGCAGCAGCGTTTTAGGGATTATGGAAAATCACAACACACATCTGGCACCAGTCTTCACCCTTAATGACCTGTTCCAGCACCAGTGAATGTGGCCATTTTCTGGGGTCTGCTGGGACCAGGTGGCTTCAACAGTCTCTACCAAATGTCCTTCCAGCAGTGGAACCGCTTTTCCCTGTGTGGCCCAAGAACCTCCTGGACCCCACTCTGTTCCTGGGGATTTGCCCTTCCCACCAGAGCACCACCAGGTATCAAGCTGCAGAGTTGCAGACTTTGCGCTCCCCTTGTTTACAGTCTTAATGGAATTAAACCCTCTCCTTTCTCCTTTTTCCCTTTTTAGTTTAGTCCCTGTGGCTGTTTCCAATTTTCTACTTTCTCTCCAGCTGCTTTTGGGGAGGGGTGCTTTTCCCGTATTCTCCACACACCCCCCGTCACCCCGTCTCTGTCCTCTCTCCTGCAAAGCACCTCCCTTCCCACAGCTTCTCACTCCCCAAGTTCACCTCTCCATGCCGCATACCTGCTGAATTCTGTGGTTCAGGTTGTGCATATTGTTGTGTTAATCCTCAGATCAGTTTTCTAGGTGTGCAGAATGGTTTAGTGTTGGTCTGGCTGTATTTCATGGACGCGAGACACACAAAAAACTTCCATGCTGTTCTGCCATCTTGACTCCTCCTCCCCTGATTTGGTAGATTACATGAGCAAAGTAAAGCTTTTTAATTCTGTAGAATACATGTAATTTTGGAATTTGCTCCTGGTCTGAAAGTTTCAGGAAGGCAGATGTTCTCTGTGGGATATTTGTCATTGAATCCCAAATGTCAAGACAGCCTGACACTTATTTAAAAGTGGATACTGACTGGATGTAAAAATGAATACTAGGTACTAAAAAGAATTAGGGTGAGGAAGATGTATGTGACTGAGCATATCCCTGGTGACAAAATATGGGAAATCCTTGATCAAGATGTTGGTTTTTATGTACTTTTTGGCTGGATTAAATTCCATAGACTATCAAGGACCCATGAGAAAAAGAGAGGATCCTGGAAGATGAGCACCATTGCTCACTCCTTCTCCTCTCCTGATACAAACCAGCAACCCATAAAAATCAGTGGGTCCTTTATAATTATGGGTTGGGCATAGGCAGAGAGGGCATAATACATTATGGCATAATAAATGGCATAATACATTAGAAAGGGCTTGAGACATCTTTGACAACTTCCATGATGCCCATAGTCATATTACGTCAATGAAGTCTTTTAAAAATGTTATCTACGGGGCATCTGGGTGGCTCAGTGGTTAAGCATCTGACTTCAGCTCAGGTCATGATCTCATGGTTTGTGGGTTTGAGCCCCACATTGGGCTCTGCACTGACAGTGCAAAGCCTGCTTAGGATTCTCTCTCCTTCTCTCTCTTTGCCCCTCCCCCCCATTCATGCTGTGTCTCTCTCTCAAAATAAACTTAAAAACAATAATAATATAATGTTCCTATAAAAATTTTCTAAAAAAGTATCTGCAAATAGAATAACCACTATGTTCAAGAATCACTGTTATCCCAGCAGCTAGGAAACTATAGCTAGTGCCAGAGTGGTGAAATAATTTCTTCCAGGGTTCTCCAGAGAAGCAGAGCCAATAGGAGACACAGATAGATAGACAGACAGGTAAATAGAAGGAGAGATTTATTACAGGAATTGGCTTACATGATTACAGAGACTGAGAAGTCCCAAGGTCTGATCTGCCATCCACAAGCAGGAAGCCCAGAGAAACTGAGGACCAGTGCTATAAGTTCTAATCCAAGTCTGAAGGCCTGAGGAGCACTGATCCATGAAAGATAGATGTCCCAGCTCAAGACAGTAAATGCATCCTTCCTCCATCTTTTCTATTTTATGCAGGCCCTCAACAGATTGGACTGAACTAGTGAGAGCATCTTCTTTATTTAGTCTACAGACTCAAATGTTAATTTCTTCCCCAAACACCTTCACAAACACGAGAAAAAACAATGTTTTACCAGCTTTCTAGGCATCCCTTAGCCCAGTCAACATATGAAATTAACCATCCTAAGCATGTAGTATATGCTCCTAAGCATGTAGGAGCTGCTTTAGAGTACTCAGGATGCGTCAACGCAGAACAAGAGATAGGACATGGAAAAGGGCTGGGACTGAGAAAGGAAACCTAGACTCCTGTTCTCGCTTTGCCTCTTATTTCCTGTTGGACTTTGGGTTAGTCACACTGTCTGGGCCTGGGTTCCACCTCTATAAAATAAGGGAGTTGAATAGATGATCTGTAACATTTCTTCTGGTTCTAAAATTATATTCTCCACGTCACCAAAGAATTCTCTTTCTGAAAAGGAGCAAGGCTAATTTTTCCCCCTTTCTACAATTTACATGTCCTTTTGCTTTTCATTTGCATGTAAATGTATGAGCCTTTGACCAAAACAAAATTGCAATCTCCATCCGGGTCACTCCTCAGTCCTCTCATCATTAAAATGCAGCTGTAGATTTCAGGGAACAAAAAAGGGAAAAGAAAACAGTTACTAAGTCATCCTGACTTACCAGTTCTGGAGTGCCAGGGAGTAATGATTGGGGTAGCCCAGAGGACAACCAAGAGAGGTGATCACAGGAGACATCAGCCTCTACCTACCTCTGGCCTTTGCTCTTGAAGTACAGCAGATGCTCTGTGTAAGAAAAGCGTAGTTTGGGGAAGTCAGGGAGCAAAATGGGAAAATGCTGGGCTTCAGAATCATAGTACACTGTTTAGATCCTGGATCTCCTGCTTTGTATGCTTGAGTAAGTCACTTAACCTCTCCGAGTCTCAGTTTCTTCTCTGTAAATGGGAAAATATCAACTTCAGAGGTCTGCCATGAGCAGTAAAGAAGGTGGTATGCTAAAGCACAGGAATCATTGAACAAATTGTAATGCAACGAGGGATAGGACAGGCACTACGTTAAAGACAGAGGAGCAGAAGGCATACTGCAGGCCTGTGGTGGGAAGAAAACTAGTCTCACTCTCCCCCTTTAATTATTTCAGTGGACACAACTGTTGTAAGCTGGGGCAAGGGTTGGGGATATTCCTTTGTGAGGAATTACCCTTCCCTCACAGAGCTCATAGTTGGGAGATGAGGCTTACAGGATTGAAGACCTGAGCAAACAAAACACCTAGAGCCCTGGTTGGTGATGCCTTTCTGAACAAGGAAAACCAGAATAGTTGCCCCTCCTCTTTCAATCCTGAGAGTCTAGGATTCTAGAACAGCAAGTTTTTATGGAAGATTTCGTTCTTAGGCTGGACCTTGAAGAATGGTACGATTAGGATATGACCATTGGGAAAAAGTGGGAGCCCACAGCAATTGGATAGGGTCTGATTATGACAGGCCTAGGAATTCATCAGCCAGCCCAGCCTTGCTCTGGAGGGCACTGGGGAGCCACTGATGGTTTTTAGTTAAAGAGTATCCCACAGAAGATAATATTTATGACAGCTTAGCCTAGTAGCAGTGAATGATATATGTAAAGGAAGAAGAAAGGAATGGGGGAGGACTGAAAGAGACATAGGGCAGGATGGATGGTAATCAGCCTTGAATCACGCTGTTTAGCCAGTCATCAAGTCTTGTTGATGTCTCCCTTAAAATATCCCATCCCCATCCCTTCTATGAGTTCTATCATTCATCCAAGGAACAGGTTTCCAGATGGATTTGTTATGGAACCTGGTCTGGATCACCCAGCAGAAGAACCAAGTGGCACTCGGAGATCTTGGAAGGGAGGAGGTTTATTTCACACTGGTGGGCTCAGAGGAGATCACTCTCCACAGGTCTGATACCCAACCTCAAGCGTGGGGACAATTTAGAGTCTGTTACTTCCACATTAGTAGTAATTTGGTGCGCGTGTGCAGCAAGAGGGGTAGCAAGAAGAACCCGGTGGGGACTGGCATTCCCCTAACAGTCCTGTCGGCCGTCTTATAATTTTTCCCTATCATTCCCCTGCTTTGATGCCCCCTTAAATAGATATAGGCTGTATTAGAAGGCATCATCTTCATTTATTATGGGCTGGTCCTTTCCCTTAGTTCCTTGGCTTTGGTTGTGACTATTCCCGACTGGTTTACAAAGTAACAACATTCTTCTCCAAGGAAGATGCAGGTGCCCCCTTTCTTGGCAGTGAGGAGGTCAAGTGCCCATCTGTTCTGGAGGGAAACTCCTGCCAGGGAACTTATTTGGCTCAGCAAGGACACTAGGGAGTAGTCCCACAGAAGAGCCTATGCCTCCTAAGCCAGTCCCTGTTCCCATGGCTATTCCTGCCCCTAGGAGGACAGGTAGCAACACCACTCATTTAGCCTGGGCCTTAGGGCTGAAGGTTTACAAATGGGGCCCAGACTTGATGGAACCAATACCAACAAAACATCCTACCCATAAGAGCAATGAGAGTGCAAACAGGAACCTCTCACTGTTTTCCCAGCTTCCTGGGGCAAGCTCTGCCAATCCGATGGCAAGGAGTAAAGACAGTCTATTTATTTTATAGGACTGGTGATTCTTCAAGCTTCTGCCATATATAGACCAGCCAGCTTCTGGGGTATGACTGGAGCAGGGCTGAAGATCCCAAGAATCTAGGACTCTCTGGAAGGTCACTTGGAGCAGGTTTGTCGAACTTGGGTCAGACTTCCAAGTCTGGGGCTCCTCAGGATTGGTCCTCTTGACTCTGGAGTGGTGGACCCATGGAGTGATATCTGTAACCTTGAGGGCAGTAGGGGTGGTCAGAATAACGGTATAAGGCCCAGTCCACTGTGGTCTGAGAGGGTCTTTTTTTCCAATCTTTGACCCAGAACGAGTCCCCTGGTGAGGGGGGGTGGTACAGGAGATCCTAATGAGATTGGGGCCCTCTCTATGGTATAACATTGTAACTCATTTATGGTGGCCCCTAAAGCTTGAAGTTGTTCTCTTATCCCCTATTTGGTGTAAGTTACCTGGGAGGCTCCCTAGACATGGAGGGGGCCTCCCATATATTAGTTCCTGGTGTGCAATGGACATGCAGGAGGGCCGGGGCAACAGGTCTGGCCACAGGAGGACTGTTTCCTGCTAGAACTTGGCTAAGGTTCACTTGAGGGTGTGAATCATCCGCTCTACTTTCCCTGAGCTTTGAGGCCAGTAAGCAGTCCGCTACAAATGCAGGCCCATTATCGCTGTGGATTGTGGCCAGTAAGCCAAATGGGGAGACAATTTCTTCTTCGAACTCCTGGGAGGGGGGGGTCATGGCATGGATAAAGGAGAGAGCCATGTCTATACCTCCTTATCAGCTGCTATCTTGGCCACTTTGTCTGTTAGACGATTCCCTCGTGCTGTAGGGTCATCTCCTTTCTGGTGTCCTTTGCAGTATAGAACTGCAACTTCTTTTGGAAGCCAGATGGCCTTGAGGAGCTTTAGTATTTCCTCCTTGTTTTTGATGGTCTTCCCCACGGCAGTGAAGAGGCCCCTCTCTTTGTAGATTGCCCCACGTAGGTGTACCTCGTCCCGGTAGTGAAGGCACACTGCGAGTTGGTGTAGATCATTTGCCCTCACTGATGGTGAGGGCCCAGACTAGGGCATATAATTCAGCCTGCTGTGCTGACCATCCCACAGGTAGGGCATTGGCCTCTAGGACTTCATCTGTAGTTGTCACTGCATACCCTGCCTTTTGAACACCCTCTGTGATAAAACTGCTACCATCACTGAACAAGGTGAGGTCTGGGTTCTGTAGAGACTGTCACGTAGATCTGAGCGACTTGCAAATACTTTATTGGTCACCTCAGAACAGTCATGGTCTGGTTTTCCTTTCTCAGAGGGTAGGAAAGTTGTGGGGTTCAGCATCTGCACTATTTTAAGAGTGACCCATGGATCTTGCAGAGGAGCCCCTGGTATTGTGGTAGCCAAGAGTTGGAGAGGAAGCGGTGTCCTTGAGTGTTTATGAGAGACACAACAGCATGAGGGAACTTGACATTTAGTTCTTGTCCCAGGGTGAGATTATCTGCCCCCTTAATGAGCAGAACTGTGGCCACTAAGGCATGGTGGCCACCCTGCTGCCACTGGGTCCAGCCTCTTCCACAGGTATGCTACTGGCTGTTGCCAAGGGCCAACGGTCTGTATGAGAACCCCAAGGGCAACCTTTTCCTTCTCATGCACAAAGAGATTAAAAAGGCTTTTTTATATTCAGCAGGCCAAGGGCTGGTGCCTGTCCCAAGGTGGCCTTTATCTCTAGGAAGGCAACTTCTGCCTCCTCTGTCCAGACAGGGGGTTCTCAATCCAGTCCTACCAAGAGATTATTCTTGCTATTGCCAAGAGCCCAGGAATCCAGATTTGGCAGAATCCTGCAACCCCCAGGAAGTCTCATAGCCCCCTCTTAGTTTGGGGCTGGGGTAAGGAGCTGATGACCTTCTTTCTCTCTGGCTCTAGTGTTTTTTATGAGACCTGATATCCTGAGTCTTGGCCCCCATGAGCCCACGGTCAAAATGAAAGTAGGGGGCCAAACTATGACTTTTATGTGAACTCAGGGGCCACGCGGTATGGCATGAATTCCTCTACCTACCTGAGTGCCCTATCCCTCTCCTTGGCACCCAGGTTAAGGGCCTTTGTGCCCTCTGTACAATTCTCTTAGGTA
This sequence comes from Panthera uncia, assembly GCF_023721935.1. NCBI lineage: Eukaryota > Metazoa > Chordata > Mammalia > Carnivora > Felidae > Panthera > Panthera uncia. The sequence goes on along the minus strand of NC_064810.1, from coordinate 59,282,828 downwards.
TTGCTGGCAAGGAGGAGGTCATCCACATACTGGAGAAGGGTGTAGCATGTGGCCTCCCTTGGAAAGCCAGCAAAGTCTCTGGCCAGTGTCTCCCCAAAGAGGGTAGGGGAGTTTTTATAAACCCTTATGGGAGGCGCGTCCAAGTCATTTGCATCTGACGCCCCGTGTCTGGTTTGGTCCATTCAAAGGCAAACAAGGGTTGGCTCTAGGGGGCCAAGTGGAGGCAGAAGAAGGCATCCTTTAAGTAAACCAGCTGTCAGAGTCTGGGATCTGGCTGAGAAGGGTGTACGGGTTTGGGAGAACTGGGTGCAAGGAGACAGTTACTTTGTTGATAGCTGGTATGTCTTGAACTGGTTGCTACCCTCCTCCTGGCTTCTTGACTGGCAAGAGCAGGGTGTTCTTGGATGCCTGCCCTTGCCTCTGGTTGGAGGGGGTATTGCCACTGTCTCTGCGATTGAGCCCCTGGGATTAACTTTACAATGACAGGGGCCTGGTTATGGGCAAGTCCAGGGGGATTGTCCTCAGCCCAGACAGTGGGGAAGGCAGCCCTGAATTCGGGCGGGCCACTCGGTTGGACCTGTGTGCAGAATAGCCTCCATTTTTTCTTTCTTGCTGTAGTGATTGCCATTATGAGGGGCAATTATTCTTCTTGTCCAATTGGACATGACGCTGGTGTGTCCTGTTGGCTCAAAGGTTATTTGGGCCCCCAGCTTTGAGAGTACATCCCCGCCAAGGAGAGGGATAGGGCACTCAGGTAGGTAGAGGAATTCATGCCATACCATGTGGCCCCTGAGTTCACATAAAGTCACAGTTTGGCCCCCTACTTTTATTTTGACCGTGGGCTCATGGGGGCCAAGAAGAAGTGAGCCTGGCCCCCCTCAATATGAATCTATTCCTGCTAGGCCTATGAGGTCTTTTCTGCAGGGTTATTCTGCATATCGGCTGGGTTTCTGGGACTTTCCCAGTTGGGACATTCATTGTTTAAACGTTCTTTCTCCTTGCAGTAGGCGCACTGATCCCTTTCTAAGGAGGTTCTGGGCCATCCCCCTTTTGGTGGCTGGACCTTCCCCATCCTTTTGTCATGGTTCTTTTGTGCCTCGGAATCAAACAGGGTGTAGCCTCTCATAATAATCCCTGGGGGATTCCCCTTGTTGCTGAGCATATTCATGGGCTTCTTAGGCCCTGCTCGGATACCCTGGAGGAGAGCTTCTTGGTACTGGCTGATGTGGACCAGCATCTGGAGAGCACTTGTGCCTGACAGAGGGCACAATCTGGCTGTTGGTCTAGGGGAGAGAGGATCTGCCAAGTCTGGAGGTGGTGGGGAGACTGAAGGTGGCAGAGTTTTGGGAACTGGGGGGTTAGGTGCTGACAGTCTCAGGGGAACATATGGCAGGGGCAAGATTGGTCACCGGTGAGAATTTGTGGAGGTCAAGACTTCTGTTACCTTCCTTGGGCTGCTTTGTCAAGGCGAGTAAGACCCTAGCCTGTCCCTGTTTGTTGCAGGTAAATCACACCCAAGGGAGAAGGGTTTGGGCAATCTCTAACCAGGAGTCATTATACGGGAATTTATCAGGGTGACTTGGTTCCCCGGTGACAACATGCTGGATGTGGTGAACCGTTGGGACATCTAAGGTTCTCTCAAAGGGCCATCCTACACCAAAAGTGGGCCATTTCAACTCACATAGGGTCCTTAACTTGCCGGGGATCATCTTAATTCCATAATCTCCTGAAAACCCTTTTTTTGCTCTGTTCCCAACCCCATAATGTTCCCGTGAGACGGAGTTGCAAAGACAGACAGAGGGGTAGGGGTGCCCCCTCTAATGAGGAGACCAGTTAGGTGCCCATCTGGCCATGTTCCCAAGTAACTTAGGTGATGCTTTGCGGTAGCGGTCTCAGCTTTGTGACTTAGGATCAGAAACGATTCCAATTTTGCCATAAACTGTATGCCGTTCACCACGGAATCACAGACAGGCCCACTCAGACTCCCTGGGCTTTTGGGGACCTTAAGGGTACCTGCCCATGGAGCCACAGATTCAGTCCCAACTGGAGGACCAGGTTGCACTGCACATTCACTCACACATTCAGACAAGAGGTTAATACATTCCCTCCCTGGGAATCCCAACCTGTGAGACCTCTGAAAGGTCTACAGGAGGTGATCAGGCTCTCCTTCCACCTTGACAGGTGGGTCTGACCGGGTCAGGGGCCCTAGGCCTTACCAGTATCCGATGACAGGTCCAGGTCCTCACCTGCCAAGTCCCCTCGAGCCCAGCGGGAACAGCAGAGCGGGGCCAGCCTGAGGCGACAGAGTGGGAGAATGACGCATATCAGGCAGGGAGCACCTTCTCCGCTGCAATTCCTCGTTCCATCATCGCCTCACCATTTTCCCAAACTGGTGGCAACAATGGGCCAGCGCGGTTGGGTTTCCTGGTCAGGGAACCGAATGTTACGGAACCTGCTCTGGATCACCCGGCAGAAGAACCAAGCGGCACTTGGGCATCTTGGAAGGCAGGAGGTTTATTTCACATCATTGGGCTCAGAGGAGATTGTTCTCCAGAGGTCTGAGCCCGGAGCCCCGGAGCACAAGCATGGGGGACAATTTATAGTCTGTTACTTCCGCATTAGTAGTAATTTGGCGCGCATGCGCAACAAGCAAGGTAAGAAGAAGAACCCGGAAGGGGAGTCTTCGGGTGGGGACTGGAATTTCCCTACCAGTCCTGTCGGCCATTTTATCATTTTTCCCTACCGGACTGACTAGAAGACAGAGGCCACTGACAGAGGGAAGGAAATTGCAGTGGAGAACTAGTGTGGTTGATGAGAGAGAATAAATCTGTTTTTTGACACGTGGGATTTGTGGTAATAGCTGAATGTTTGAGTGGAAAAGTAAAGTTGAACTGACTTTTTCAACATGACTAGAAGCAACTTTTCTACTCAGACAACATGAAATTGGAGAGTCTAACCAAAATCAGACATAGGATAAAAAAAGAAAAAATCGAACATATTCTGTCACTCTCTTTTTTTCTCTTTTGATGTGTAAATTACTATGTGGGGAGAACTGAGGATATTTGCATAGCTTGTATTTTCTTCAGCATGGGGAATGATAAATGGAATTATGATGGAAATGTTATTGTTAAACCAAATGTTAAACCAAAATAAAAATAAGTAAGTAGGGAATGGAAAATGCTGGATTATGTGGGTAAATATTTTAACTTTTGGGGGCGTGATTTGAGAAACTCTTACATCTATTATGTCACTGGATCTTATGAATGGATTTATGGCTAACGCAAATGATACTGGGATGTTGCTAGACAAGATTTTAACTATTTGGAAGGAAAACAGATCCTCAGAGGGGAAACCATTTTTCCATTCCATCCGTAAAAACTACAGGAAAACTTCACCAGACTACTGGGTTTATAACGTTCAGTCTGGAGGGCTAATCTGACCTAATTTCTTCATACAAGAAGCCTCCTAAAGACGCTTGCCCTGTTTCTCAATTATTGGAGGATCCCTCACCCCCTCACCTTCTGGGTTCTCGCCACTTACTTTTATCTCCTCCCTCTTGTGCCTTATTGCTAGCAGCTATAAAGCAGTAGTTATGAAAGGGTTAGGAAATTTTTATTTGAAACAGAGATGAGTGTGTGGTTTGGGAGGGAAGGGAAAAAGGACTAAACAAAAGGAAGTGACTCTAAGCTGTTAGGAAAGAGAAGACCATTAATAGCAACATCTTGATTTCATTAGGAGGCGAGCTGAAGCCATTCGAAACAGGCAGGGAACTAGGTGATAATAAGAGAAAATATGCTTCTCAGACAAAGGAGCAGACAGCAGGGGACAGCAGTTCAGGGAAGGAGGCGAACATCAGGGACAGTGTGCAGAGAGGACGTGCTAATCCCTCTGAATCATACCGGCAGAACCACGGGTCGTTTGAACTCCTTGGCAACTTCAGCCTGGTCTCAAAGTGCATGGTGAGGAATGAGAACAAAAGAAAAGTTCACTGTGAGTTCCTCTTGTCAAAGCAGAGGAAATTGCTTTGAGGCCAGCACTAGGAGATGCTAATGGTACAAAGCGAACCAAGTAAAAGAAGGAAAAAAATGTGCCAGGTCACTGGGAGCCTGCCTAGCATAGAGAGACATAAAACCACCACTGATGAGACATTCAGCCTAGGTCCTACCACGCACTGCTGTGCGAGTCACTTCTAACCAGTGTTCAGCTGGCTACAATCTGAAGAGGATGCCTCAACAGCTACAAGAATATTCGTTCACTTGACAAACTGTAATTGCACCCTCACTGTGTTAGGCCTATTGCTATTAATGCCGGAAGGTGCAATAGGAGCCTGTATGTCCCGGTCCCAGCTGGCTTTGTGAGTCAGAATCATTGGAAAGTAAGTTCTGGGCAATCACTGCTGACCCTGGAAGGCCACCACTCAGCAGAAAATACAGCATGATGTAGGAGAGCCAAAGTGGTAACTGGAAAGAAACGTGTGTCTGTTTAAACTCCTTGAAAGACCGACTGACTGCTGGTCTTCATTCTCCAGGGCTCACAGTTCTCATCCATAAAATTGGCTGAACAGGATGATGCTTTCTTTTCCCTTTGAGCAGATTTAGAATGGTGCTAGTTGTTCTCGGGGGATCTTGCCATGGAGTTGGGACAATGTGGGGATCTCTTAATCTGGGAATCTGTAATCAGCTGCCGGAGCTAGAAACCAGAGGTGCTTTTTCTGTATGTTTTGATGAGTCACTGAGAAATTTAAAAATGCTAAAGATGTCAAAGGTTTCCCTCCAGATTCTAAACCAGGGGCTGCAAACTCAGCACACCTAGGATTTGTTTGGCTAGCAGAATATTTTTAAAAAATGGAACCAGCATTTACAAATTGTGAGATTTCTGAAAATCCAGATTTGGGTCTTCGCTGAGACACTGGAAGATTTGACAGCAGTGGATCCACAGCAGCGATTGGTTAGAGGTGGGTAGCAGCTGTTCCAGTTTAGATGAAGCAAAGCACCTGCTCTCTGGTCTGACCATCTCTATCCCTCATTATGGTAACCATATAATTTGTCATCCAAACTAAGGCACTTTTGAGGGTAAAAGAGGGTGCCGTTGGTAATTATGCCTGGACGCACAGACACAAAACAGGGCTATTATGGGCAACAAGGATGTATGGTTACCCTAATTTACGTTGCTTACACTGGGTTCGATTTTTTTCCCCCACTGTTATTTGGGTCATGTGGTCACAAGTCAGGGACTCTCCCAAAAAAGAAGGGAGAGAAAAGGTGTAAGTAAAATGAGGATGAGACCCAAACGCTGAAAAAAAAGGGAAAGAAATGAAAAAGAATATTAAAATGAATGCCAATTACACAAAACCTTCAGGTAAAGGCAGAGCCTTGCTGGTGGCTGGCTCAGCATGTAAGTTTGACCTTCCCGGCTCCCTGCCCTCCATAGCACTGTCAGTTTTAATAAGCTGTAATCCCATAGCTATGAGCGAGACTAATCAAACTGCAGAGAGCAGCCTGTTTCTAATCAGGAAGGCACAGGATAATCATTTAACTCTGTGGTTTCTCAGTGAGCTCCAAGCAGCCTGGACAGGGAAAAAAAAAAAAAAAAAAAAAAAAAAAACCATCCTGGATAAGATAGTTGCTTACACACTCTAATCTTGACCTTTTGATGATCTTTGTTTGAAATTTTTATTAAAATGCTTTAATTACACAAGTATGTGGCTTAAAAAATATTTTAGAAGAATCTTTTCCCTTTATTCCCAGAGAATAACATATCGCTCCCCCAAGATATCTAGGACACCTCAGACTCTTATTGATTCCCCGAGTCCACTTGAACTGATCACAGACCTCAACCCTTTCAACGCCATTCAGGACGTGATTAGAGTCCCCAAACTGGGGGCTGAAGGAATTGGGGAACATGGAATGGCAACCCACGCTGAGCACCTACAGGTGCCAGCATGGGACTGTGGACTACATAGGCCGGTATCGGCCATTCCCCATTGGAGGAGTGGGAGCCAGGGCTGGGCTGCAGTGAAGCTCCAGAAGCACCCCATACATCAGGCCACACGGCCCTTCTATTCTCTCCTCCCTTCCCTTAGCCCCCTCAACCCAGGGGCAAGTCACAAGAAGCTATTTAGTGTAATGGTTAACCGCAGAGTTTTAGTCAGATGCCGCTGAAGTTTAACTTGGGAGCTGACTAGTGGTAGGCCCTTAGGCAAACTACTCAACCTTCCAGAAATGCCTGGTAGGCCCCCAGGCAGGCTACTCAACCTTCCTGAAACTTCGTTCTTAACAGATGAATAATAATATCAGCGCTTCACGGCCTCGTTCTAAGGGTCAACAAGATATATATGGAAAGCACTTACAAAGGTACCTGGTACATTAAAAATGCTCCCTAGGTCGTGGTTATTATTATTTTTATTAATGTGCTAGCATGGTCTTAAGGCCCCTAATTATATAATTTAAAGAGACAGGTACATTGTTGAATCTCCTTGGATTCTGCATTCAGCGTTAAGTGCCCTTAAAACAATGACTACACATGAAATAAATGTAGAAAAAAATCTTTTTTCCAGTGGAGAAAATTTCTAGTATCATAGAAATTTAATATTTTGTTCAATAGACTCACTACTATTTACAGAAAAGAAGACAGTATATTTTTTTAATTAAAAGTGTTTATTGGCTATTGACTTTAATAGACTTACATTAAAGGAAAGAAACATTTTTTTCAAATGTGCTAATAAGAAAAAGACCCAGAAAAATGAACAATGCTGGGGAGAATATTCAGTGTTTTGAACATAAATAAAACTCATAAATTTTATATGGATTCTGGGATATTTATTAATATTCCTCCAACGAAGGATTTGACATTGAACAGGAATACAAACATATGAATAAGTCTAATCTATTTCAAAGCAATCAGCTCTTTGAGAGCAGAAACTCTTTCATAAGTACCCTTGCCATTCATGGCAGAGAGATTATAGGAATGCTACGAACCTTCCTAAACCATTAATAAAAGAAAAACATATAGATACCCAACACATAAACATATAGTAACCACATAATAATTAAACACAATGTTCAGTAATGCCCACTGAAATGAACAAACAGCAAAATATATTCTAATAATGTAAAACAAATATATTTCATGCTCCTATAAAAACAAAGGCATCTTTTTGGTTCTGTTGTTTTTACAAAAACTGTGTGTGTACACAAGTGTATATATATTCTTACAGAAAACATGACAAATATAGAAAAGCCTAAAGAAAATGAAAATTACCTGTCGCACCATCAACATGAATGTCACTCTTTTGGTGAGAGCAGAAAACTCATAGAATCAGAGATGCCCCAAGAAGATTTCACAGCCTCAGGATCTGATGCCAATTCACCAAGCACTTCAGAATTCACAGGCTAACCTCTTTCTAGGCTTGCAAACTTCTCTACTATTGCCTGATTCTAGCATTTTGCCCACTGCATTTTTCACCAGGCCAACAGTGATCAATAAACCAGGACACAAGAAGGCTGCCTCCAATCTAAAACTTTTTGTTCCCCAATCATCAGAGCTGGATGGAATTTTAGAAGGTCATGTGGTGCTATCCACCATACCTGCCCCTGTTCGTTCAGGAGGAAATAGGCAAGGGGAGGTTAAGTGATTTGCTCAGGTGTCACAGCTGAGTAGAAGTGAAACCCAATCTTGTAATTGCCAGGCCAGGGCTCCATCCAAGTGGGCACATAGTGAGTGATGTACAGTGATGGGGCTACACTTGTTATGTGCTTAGACTATTAATGAGCCCAGGGTAGACCATAGTGGATCTGTATGACCAGACAAAAACATCTGGGCAAACTTTTCGGCTCATAACAGGCCACTGCATGGACATAGACAAGTCACATATGGATAACGTGGTCAAATGAAAGAGTGTATCCTGGGCCAACTGATCATAGGAGAAATGTGTGAGCCCCACATTCCATGAAGATGTGAGCCTGGTTAAGTCCCAAGAACTTTTCTGATTGACTGCAGTACTGGGGCAGGTTGGAAGGCAGAAGTGTCCAAGAGGGCCCTGAGAATATAATTAAAACTAGGAAGCTCTTAAATCAGCTAGATGCCTTTTACAGTCAACAGCCATATGTCTACAGAAGTCATGCTGCTCATGACCAATCATCTCCTTTCCAGATCTAATCCAATTCAACAAACCCACACAATCTCATCAACCCCACTTCAAGGCTGTCCCTTCTCATCTAAAGCTTTCGTCTTTGACTAAACGAATCTCCATTGACTAAAAGAGTTAGCACTGAGGGGCGCCTGGATGGCTCAGTCAGTTAAGTGTCTGACTCTTGATTTTGGCTCAGGTCATGATCTCATAGTTGTGAGATCGAGCCCCATATCAGGCTCTGCACTGAGCATGGAGCTTGCTTAAGATTCTCTCTCTCCCTCTGCCCCTGCCCCCACATGCGCAAACATGCGCTCTCTCTCTCTCAAAAAAAAAAAAAAAAAAAGTTAGCATTGAAATATTAAAGGTCATGGTTTAATTCTTTCTGATCAGTTGGGGTCACTTAAGTCTTTATATGAAATCTCCTTTCTCATGGAGGCAGAGTTTGATACAAACATTCCTTATTTGCATAGACCTTATTCTCAAATACACGTAATTAAAGCTAAGATTGTTTCTCCTTCTCTTCTTCCTGTGTGACAACAGTGGGGCAGTCTCAGTGTGAAGAGTCTGATTTGTGTATGCCAGGTCTCAAGACGCTTGCCTGCGGATGAGCTCTTTCAACTGTGCCAGTCTGTCACTTCTTAGTGCTTCCCGGATGGAGTGGAAAAAACCAAAATAGTGTTCAAAGTTGTGCATCATAAGCAGGACTCCAGCCAATAGCTCGTTGGTCACCAGCAGATGGTGGATGTATGCACGAGTATGATTCTTACAGCAGTAACAGGAACACCCTCTCACAAGTGGATCGAAGTCCTCCTGGTACCTGAGAAAGGAAGTTACAACAATATTCCAGTAAGTGAGGAATATAAGAAATCTGCTGTCTATTCTGCTGGTACATAACCAATAGTTAATAACATCACTGGCAAATGTAGTGCCGGTCACCTGCTTAAGATGACAACGAAGTGAAAAGTTAACACAGAGCATAAGTCAGGAGACTCGGGAGTCTTCTTCTGACAGATATAACCTCCTGGACTGAGGCTTACACAGGAGCATCAGGAGAGTCACGTGATCACTCCCTCATGCTGAGCTTTGTCGGTCACACTACAAAGGCACACAATGATAGCAAACTACAAAGGCACACAATGATAGCAAACGCTGTTCTGATGAATGATACTTTTTTCCCACTCGCCACCAGAACTAGGACCCGAAGACACAATATGACCTTTCACTTGCATAGATTCCTGTGGTTTACAAAGCACTTTGACAAAGACTGTCTCACTTAATCTCTGCCTGCGGGGAGGGGTGGGGGGGGAGTTAAGAGGAAGGGCCTCAGAGCTACCACACCTAGGTTTGATGCCTTGCTCAACTCACTCAGGCAAGTCATTTAACCTCCCTCTGTGTCTTTACTTTTTCATCTGTAATGGGAATAAGTGTAATAACAGTACCTACCTTAGAGACTTATTGCAAGAATTAAATGAGTTGATATAGCAAAGGATTTGGACACTGCTGGACACATACTAAGCACTACATGTGTCACTTTTTATCAGCTCTTAAGTTAAACAACTTGACCAAGGTCACAGAGTCAAGAGCAGTGCTAGGATCTGAACTTTAGGTCTAGTGCTGGCAATAAGAAAACTACAATTTCCAGTTAAATCTATAATGTAAGGGAATTTTAGTAGTAACCCATTTATATTACCCTAGCATTTTAAAAACAGAAATGAATCTCCTTGGCCATTTTCCAAGAAGTTAAATGTGGTAAACATCACCATTTCAGACCTACAATCAAGAAGCCCCTGTAGAATATAGATTAGACCTAGGATTTTCATATTCTTTCATAAATTTTCAAGTCTGTACTATTACCAGATAGACATAAGTAAGTCTGAATCCCTAGAGTGTTCCTTTACATAAGACCAAAAACACTCCAGCACAGAAGTGAGAGTACCAAACTCACAGAAAACCCCCTCACTGGTTCACTAATAATTACCACTTTAGGCCAAATACAAAGTTACAAGATCTCTTAGTTCATTCTTTATAGAGGGAAATCTTTTATTAAGATTTATAATCTGTATATAACCAAGATGACCTAAGTTCCTTAGAATTTAAACACTTTGTTGTTTTTTATCTTGAAATCTTTATCTTGCTCTGTCATTATTTAAAGTAATTGGAAAGAGTAGAAGACACCAGACAATGTATTTGGCCTAATGTTTCTGACAGCTCTTCTAAAACAACAGTTATCTAGCCTCGGTTTTCTGACAAGACAAAGTACACAAATTCATCTGCAGAAAAAAAGTTTTTCTGGAACTGAATTTGAGAAGGCCCAAATAATATCCACCTATAAATATTTTATGAAGTCATAAACTGAAAAGGGAACAGTTACATAAACTTTTAAAACAGACTGAAATTAAAAAGTCAGACATCAAAATCCAACCTTAAAAAAATTCCTTACTTTTTTTCCTTCAGATTAATTTCAAATGATGTAATTTCTTGGTTGCAACTGGTTGTTTTAATTTTCTTTGTTTGATCTGCGTATTTTATTTCTTCCTGTGTCCCATTTTGTTGTGATACTAAAGGACAAATCAACAAAAAGTCTTGAATGAAAATCAGATAAAGAGTGGCCATTGGGAGATTTTTATTCTAGTTACTATTTTATGCCCTTTGACTCTATAATTCCACTCATGAGAATTTATCCTAAGGAAATGACACAAGGAAAGTAGTAATATGGACCAAGATGATCACTGACATTCTCTAGATTATCAAAACTTGGAGATTCAACAATGTCTAAGCAAACTATGGTTACAAGTATGTAATATATAATCTTACTGTCAAGGAATGATTTTAAGAAAACAGGGAGTGTGTGTGTGTGTGTTTGGAGGGGGGTGGAAATCTTTTTTTTTTTTTAATGTTTATTTATTTTTGAGAGACAGAGACAGAATGCAAGTGGGAGAGGGGCAGAGAGAGAGGGAGACACAGAATCTGAAGCAGGCTCCAGGCTCCCAGCTGTCAGCACAGAGCCCGACACGGGGGTCGAACTCACCAGCTGTGAGATCATGACTTGAGCCGAAGTCGGAAACTCAACCGACTGAGCCACCCAGGAGCCCCTGCAAGCGGGTGGAAATCTATGTGTGTGTTGGGAGTTATGTCTCATCAAAATGTACATGCAAATTGTGCTTTGTAACTGCCTATGTTCCAAATAGATTAAAAGTAGAATATAGTTTTAATTTATGTATTCTGTATGGAGTCCCTGGAAGGAACTCAGATTATCCAGAACTAAATGGGGACTTGAGTTGTTCCCCTGAACTCTTTAGAAAAGAATGTTCCTGGATTTATAAGAGAAACACCAGTTACTCTGCAAAGAGCCAGCTGTCTTGAACAGGGGCAAGCAGAGAAGTATTACTGGGAAGGAGTAGTAACAAGTTCAGGGTTGGCCCAAGGAGAATAAACAGATAGCACTAAGAAGATAATTTTGTCCAGATCAAAGGAAAGAGAGAAGTGACCTCAGCATTGAGGCTGTTATAATTTTGCTGCCATGAATTTGTATGCCGATGTGGAAAACTGCAACAACGCCCTGGCTTTTTGCAAAATTCTTGTCACTAGGGGGAACTATATTAGTTCCTATACAGGCAACTTTTACTCCTTTGCAATTGTCACTTTGTAATTGGCAAAAGACTTTAACTTACTATACACACACATACACAAATATGATTATTAATAATACTTTAATGGAAAATGTTCAAACTGTTTCAGTTTTCCTAATCATGAAGAAACACCTTTCTCTAGCCAAAAAGGAACTTGTGTGTTCCTGAGAATTCAGTATCGGGTTCTTTGTACAGTTTTATATATTCATGGTACAGAATAACAGTTATCCATGTCTTTATGGAAAAAATTAAGCTTGTAAATGAACACTTATAGAGTTTGTGGTATGCTTTTTCATCAGCATACATTATATTCTGGTCAGTTTAAAAGACAGTAAAACTGACCTTCTATATATAAGAATTTGAACAAACCAATTTGTTTCCAGAATAATTCAATTTCGGTTAATGGTTAGTTTGCTTTATAAAACTATAACATCTTCTGGATGAAATTTTAATAACTTCTGGGGAATAAAGCGAACCTTTAAGAAGTCTCTGGCCTGAGTTCAATGTAAGGCTGGTGGTGACGGAGGAGCTCAAAGGACAGCAGGAAGCGGGAAGGGAGAGCCCCTTGCGAAGGCCAGCGGGCAGACCGAGCATGCAACAGCCACCCGAGAAACTGGGACCCCAGCCCGACGCCCGTAGCCCATATCCTAGTTCTTTTCCTACTGTCAGTTAAATGTCAGACTCTGGAACTGATTTTCTTGACTTCTAACTAAACAATAAAAGAAGATGGTGGTACTTCAAAGCAATATTAGCAGAGGAAAACAGCTTTCACATCTCTGTGAAAAACCCAAAAAAGCGAAAGTGACACTAGGATCAGATGGGGTAAGACTCTTCTGTATTTTGATAGCATGGCCTTGGCAAAAAGCAGACAAGAACTCTTTTGTGAAAAACTGAATTAACTTTTAGTAAGCAGTTAAAAGGTTTTCTGTTCTTAGATTTTCATCACTATCCACTTCTTTTTTCAAATTGTTAATAGAAAGTGTTTTGTTTTTCTTGGTTCTGCTCACTATAAAATCACTTCCAAATAATTGATGAGCTACAGGGATAGCACTAAGAACCGACCGGGTTTTGTGTGCCAACATGCCAGAGCGTATAGATAAGAAACAAAAATGTAGTTTTATAAAAGGCTGATGTTACAGTATGCACATATCTCTGGCTTGTGACTCAAGCCAAAAATGAAGAGGAAATAGAAGATACTTGAGGCTATCACAGAGACTAACTTCAGAAAACCTACACGTCTCTTCAGGGTTCGGCTGGTAATCAAAGCTGAAAGTCAGGGCACATCCCCGCTCTGTCACTTGATAAGGGAAGAAACTCTCAAATAAGTCCACTCCTCTTTCAATACACTCGAGCACCTCATCTGGCCGGCTGACTCCACAGATGAGCCTGTGAAAACAACAGTAGGAACACTGACGTGAGGACAATGCCAGACTGTGTAGCAGGCAACAGATAATAAGGTGTGGTGGAAAGAATGCAGGACTTGGGCAGCAGAGGGACCTGGGCTCGAATCCCAGTTCTGCCCTTTATTTACTTACTGTGTGACTTTAGGGAGGTTTCTTAACCATTCTGGGTTTTAGTTTTCTAACTTTAAAAACAAAAGCATAATACATAGCTCACAGATGTGTTGCGAAGATTAAGGAGTTAACTGTAAAAACACACAGAGGAGTTTCAAGTCCCAAAGAGAAGTTCAGTAAAAGTTAGTTTCCTTCCCCCACCAATTCCTTCTGAACAGCCTCCCTAGTCTTCAACTGAACTTTACAGTCTATCTATCCACTACACAGATTTTTTTTAAGGGTGCAAAGCTATAGGTCAACTATACTTCACAATTTTTAAAAGATTAAAAAACAAAAAAAAGTACAAAGCTGTGTGCTTTATTTCCCCCTCAAATACTTTCCATGCCTTAACTGTATTTTACCTATAGTTTCTTTTTTATAATTGGTTCAACAAAGACATTTTTATCTGTTGTATTCTTCATAGGTTCATTTACAAAGCAACTCGCGCTCTCAGAATTTGAACTCTGCCCACAGGATCTAAAACTCTATTTGGCTTTATTCTTCTTTGTATTTTCTCCATTAATAAAAAGTCTACATGGAATGAGGTGGTATTTTCAGAGGTAATGGGTAAGGCATTCTGGGAGGGTTAATCATACTCAACCAGGTTTTGCCACTAAAACAAGAAGGGGAGACACCCTGGATCAGGGTTGGCTGGCTGGCTGCTTTTCTTTGTTTTTCTACCCACAGTCCCTTTTATGAACTGGCAGAGAAAAGCTAACAGACTCCCTGATTTCTAAGAGAAGTCCAAAAAAATCTTATGTAATATTAAACAACCAGAACATTTATATATATGACTACAGTTTCCTTCAACTAATGTTTTAGAACTCCTCTCCAACTAAAGACGGCATTTCTACACACATATAGGATGAAAAACAATCCCAGCACTCAAATCCTGTAACAGACATCTGTGAGCATTTAGCTCAAAGAAGTCTAGAAAATGACTGGAAATACTAGTGCTGGACTGTTATCTGCACCAGAACAAGATAATCACAGGAGGGAGAACAATGAACACAAGAGAACCAGGTTAAAACGATGGGGGAAGTTCTGGCTGCACTGGCAAAGGGTTGGTGGTTCTGGCTGTTCAACTCTGTGTTACAGGGCTGTATACATGTGTAAAAATTCATCACGCTGTCCATAAGATTCATACACTTTATTGCAAATTATCCTGGGATTTTTTTAAAGTGGTAAAATTTACATATACTATATAGCATCCAACAGCCCGAGAGGTATAAAGCAGCATCCCATAATCAAACCTCTAAACAGGTGTGTAGGGAAAAAAGCATAAATATTCACACCACGTTGGACAAAAAACTAGAGATTAAAAAGCAAAACAAAACAAAACAAAAAGAAAAATGGCGGTAGTATAATAAGAAAGACATCAGCTGTACTCAGAACCTTAGGATTTTTAGCTTTAAATCTTGTAGATCACCTCTCTACACCAGTACATACTGAATCCTGTTTATGGAAAGAACTAGCCCTATTAATGATGCCAGTACCCTTGATTTCAAAAAAAATGGCAGTTACTACATGCCTCAAATCTAAGAACTTCTTCCAGGTTCTTATTACTACAGCCCACCTTCGTTCTGCTAGGCACCCCCGATCTGTCCTTAACTTCCCTTGATTAAGGCCACAGTCCTATATGACTTTATTCCTGTCCCCAGGGGCCATGTTATAATGAAGAATATTTGCACTTGGCACAAAAATGAAGGGAAACAGTATAACACCTGCCCTCCCTTATGAGGATCAAATAAACTAGTTCACATGACAATTGTCCTCGTCTATATTCTGAAATCAAAGGCAGGACAGCTGTGATGGAAACTCTTCCCACAGTCAGCCTGAGCAGATTCAGCCCAGAAAAGGCATAATCAGTTCATCAAAAGACATGCCCATGTAGAGACTCGGCATAATACACAATCACCAGCACCCCTGCATTGAAGCCCACGAAACTTGGCCTGCGTCCTAACTGAACACTAGCCTGGGTTTGTCCTCCGGCAGCTCTGCAGTGACTGATGACAGCAAGTACAGTCTAGTTTCCAGGGTTGTGGGATTCCCTTGAAAGCCATCCAGAAGGAAGCCACCTACGGGCCGCTTGGCTGTCTCTCGTGCTGACCTCAGTCTCTCCTCCATCACATCTCCACCTTCAATCACACCAATGATGGTACTTTTCCGAAGGGCCTATAGGAAGAAAAGACTGGATGCTTTAACTGTTTCCAGTAGTGGAAACCTTCGCTTAAATGGACTATACATGGAAGACCAAGAGATAGAAGAGCTCTCAGTGCAGTTGCTACAGCTGAAGCATGAAAGGAGGATGATACTCCCTCCTCTCCAAGAACCTTTAGGGCTCCAAAAACCACAACTTGAAAGCCACCCAAATAAGTAAGAAAAGACTGAGTAGAAACTGAGGCAATAAGCACATATAGTCATGTTTGAGCTTAGATTAAATTAACACCGAGCAAGTACAATTTAGGTTACCTCCAAGTCTCTTAGAGATGACTTTAAGAACTTTATGGTTGGGGGGCACATGGGTGAGTCAGTGGGTTAAGCGTCCGACTTTGGCTCAGGTCATGATCTCACGGTTCCTGGGTTCAACCGCGTGTTGGACTCTATGCTGACAGCTCAGAGCCTGGAGCCTGCTTCAGATTCTGTGTCTCCCTCTCTCTCTGCCCCTCCCCTACTCACACTCTGTCTCTCTGTCTCTCTGTCTCTCTCTCTCTAAAAAATAAACATTAAAAAAAGAAAAGAACTGTACGGTTGGGAACTAACTGTCCATTTGCGAAAAACTAAAAACTACTTTGCACACCATCTTCAAAAACAAATCTCACAGGGCCCTATAATCTAAACATAAAAACAGAATTATAGAAGTATCAGAAAGATATATTCAAGTTTTTATAATGTTAGGGTAAGAAAGGCCTACCTAAGCAAGCTAAAGCTTACCCAAAAAGGCTAACATATTTGAGTACAAAATCATCAAAACTTCCCTAGTGAAGCATACTCTCAACAAAGGAGTTGAGAGGCAAAGGAGAACTCACTGCTTGTTGGAATAGATACCATACTATACTTATACCATAGAAAAGCCTCCAACAAACCTTCTAAGGAAATGACAACCCACAGACATCTGGGCAAATATGTGAATGTGAATAGGAACTTCTGAAAAATAAATGTGAATGCCCTGTACACATATGGAGAGCTAACTAAACCTCACCAGTAGGGAAATACAAATTGGCAACAATTAGGTACCGTTTTTGCCCATCACACTGACAAAATTGTTAAAAGACAGATAGTGACACAGTGGAGGAAAAAGTGTTAGAGAAATGACACATACTCTGATAACTAAAGAAGAGTAGAAATTAGTTCTGCTTTTTGGGAGGGCCAACGAAACAAAACTTGTCAAAATGTTGATGCTTTAATCCTATGTCCTAAAATTCCACTTATAAGAATCTCTCCTACGAGTATATTCATTCATAAGCACCAAGCTATATTCACAAAATGTTTAGAATAATGAAAAACTGGAAACAAGTATACATTAATAGAGTAAACGCCTAAATAAATTATGATACATTCATAGTGTCTTCCTACTCAGGTGTTTTAAAAAGAATGCAGTGGATACAGCAACATAGGCATTGATAAGAAATGAAATTCTGAGATACTGCTAAACAAAACAAGCACACTTCTGAGCATATGACCATATTCGTGCAATAAGAACCCCATATAGTCATGTATATATGTAAACGCTATGTATATGCAACTAAAAAGTAAGGTTTGCATGGAAAAATGCAAATTGACAGTGGCTCTCTGGTAGAAGAGAGGAATGGGGAAGGAGCCTGGATTGCTGTGAAAAGGGAATTTCACTTCTCAGTTTAAGCAAGAGGGACACAAACAGAAGGAACACTTGGGCTGCTGTGTACAGAAACGAATTAAGAGTGAATATGGCTAAAGGATGGGTAGGAGGCAACTTTAATAATCCAGATGAAAGACCAAGAGGACCCAGACTAAAGCAGTGGCAGTGGGTGAAGGGGAGGGGCAGGATCTGAAAACTCATCAGAAGGTACAATCCACAAACTTGACCAATTAGTTGCCCAAGGAGAGGGGGAAAAGTCTGGGATGACTCCTAGCTCCTGTTTTGGAAGTCCAGAGAGAGGATGAGAAGAGCAAAGATAGAAAATTCTAGGAAAACAGTGGAGGGTGAGGCAAGATGATCATTCTGTTCTGTGCATTGTGAGTTTGAGGTATCAGCCGCTAAGTATACAGACCTAAAGTTTCAGACATGTGTGATACAAATGTGACTGCCCGGCTAGAACGGCAGATGCCTGGCATGCTGCTGCCACTCCCCATGGCAGACATGGCTGACAGATAACTCTCTTCCTGCTGCACCCAGGCACAGCTCCAAGCACCTTGGGATGAAACCCATTTGCCATCCCTAGCCTAGGAAATATATAAAGAAAAGAATGCCAGCAACAGTATTTAAGTATTTAAGGGCATTCAGAATAACAGGATCCAGGGGCGCGTGGGTGGCTCAGTTGGTTAAGCATCCCACTTTAGCTCAGGTCATGATCTCACAGTTTGTGAGTTTGAGCCCCAGATTGGGCTCTGTGCCGACAGCTCAGAGCCTGAAGCCTGTTTTGGATTGTGTCTCCCTCTCTCTCTGTCCCTCCCCTGCTCATGCTCTCTCTCTCTCAAAAATAAATAAACATTAAAAAAAAAAAAAGAGAGAGAGTAAGAGGATCCAGTGAGGAAAAGAGGTATGCAGACATACAAAGTAGGCAGTTACACAGGCCTGCCCCTTTCCATGACTGACACAGCCCTATCTGGAAAACCTCCTTTCATGGATGTAAAAAGCATAATCATATAACTTACTATCTAAAATGGAACATAGGTGCTCTCTCCTCCAGCCATCCAAGATGCTGGAAGGAGAGAAGCCTAAGGGGAAGAAGGTGGCTCTGGCCTCTGCTGTCATGAAGAAGCAGGAGGCCAAGAAGGTGGTCAATTCCCAGTCTCAGAAAAGGCCCAAGAACTTTGGCATCAAATAGGACATCCAGCCCAAAAGGGACCTCACCCACTTTGTCCAGTTGCAACTATATCCAGTTGCAGCGGCAAAGGGCTCTTCTCTATAAACGTCTAAAAGTACCTCCCACAATTAACTAGTCCACTCAGGACGTTGGTCTTGGATGGCCACACAGCTACTCAACGCCTAAGCTGGCCCACAAATACAGACCAGACAAAGCAAGAGAAGAAAGAGATTGTAGGCCTGGGCTAAGAAAGCTGCCAACATAGGGGATGTCCCCACTAAGAGGCTGCCCGTCCCTCAAGCTGGGGCTAATACTGTTACCACGATGGCGGAAAACAAAATGGCTCAGCTGGTAGTGACTGCACATGATATGGGTCCCATTGAGCTGGTTGTCTTCCTGCCTGCCGTGTGTCCTAAGATGGGAGTTCCATACTGTATCATCAAGAGGAAGGCCAGGTGGGGCATCTGGTCCACAGGAAGACCTGCACCACTGTCCCTTCACACAGGTTAACTCAGAAGACAAAGGAGCTCTGGCTAAACTGCTGGAAGCCATCAGGACCAATTACAATGACAGATATGATGAGGTCCGCCATCACTGGGGAGGCAACATCCTGGGTCCAAAGTCAGTGGTTTGCATTGCCAAGTTGGAAAAGGCAAAGGCTAAAGAACTGGTCACCAAATTGGGCTAAGTGTGTGCTGTTGCTTTTCCTGTACATAATAGTACTAAAAAGTTCCCTTTCAAGAAAAAAATGGGACACATGTAAGAGTAATAACCATGTAATAATCATGTCAAGACAATAGCATGATTATAGGGATAGAGAGAGGGACCAACACACAGCAATAATGTGAAATGGTAAGGCTGACTAGCATGGAAGAGGGGCTTGAGGCTCATCCAGCTGTTCTAATAATCATGCTGTCACACTCCCTGTCCTCCTTTCTACTCATGGAAACATTACTCATCCTACAAGGATAATTACCAGCTCAAAACAATTGCTAGTGAGCAACGCTAACAATTAGGACCCACGGCAATGTCCCCACGCTGAACTCTTACTGCAGATACTGAGCGTTCTATTCAGAATGACAACTAAGGTCTCTTCTAATCATTTCATGTACACTAACGTTGGTAGCCAATTACATTTTTTATTGGTACACTTAAGATACCAATGTTCTTCAGACTCAATGCGCTTTGCCACAGTGGGACCTAACCACTGCTCAGGATTCCTCCACATCAATGGTGTCAATGCTTGAATTCTCCCCTGTGGTCACACCTTCTCTTCTCCCACTAGCTCTGCTCTCTCCTAGTGAACTTCATTCACTCTGCACCCAGGATCTCTGATTTCCTGCCACAGCTACATCCTCCCTACCCTGTCATACCCAGCTACCATCAACAAGCATTTATCGAGGGCTTCCTTATGTCAGGCATTCTGCTACATGATGGAGACAAAAATGATGCTCAGAAAATGAGTTTAAGGAGGTCACAATGTAATAAAGACAAACACGTGAAGAAATCATTGTACTACAATATAACCTGAGCTATATAATATGGCCACATACAAATTAAAGGGGTGGCAAAGGATGAACAGAACTTCCCGGAAGGGTCAGGGACAGCTTCCTAGAACAATGACTGTAATGGAATGAGCTGGATCTGGAAGCAAGAGAAGGAATACGACTGGAGATAAGAAAAAAAGAAACAGCCCAGAAGGAAGTCCATGTACAGCGACAGCAGAATGACACAGGGTAACACTGCTGGGAACTGCAAGTGACTGAGAAGGTCCAGAGTGCCAGCTGCAGCCAGTCCTGAGCTGGAGAAGTGGGCAGAGGCCAGGTCACAGCAGGCTGTCCCTGCCACATAAGCACTGAATGGAAAGTCATTAAATTCTTTTCAGGAAGTTCTTATGGGCTCATATTCGTGTTTTATGAAGACTTCTCAGACAGCAGGGCTGAAGATGGATTGGATGGAAATGACACCAGAGACAGAGAGAATAATTAAAAGGTAACTGCCCACATAAGAGATGATGAGGTTATTCTGCCTCAAGGTAGTGATAAGGATGGGGAGGAGGAGGCAGATCCTAGAAACCAAGAAGGATTCCTAGGAATCAAGAAGGAGTGGACAGTTGGATATTAAATTGGGTATTAAACGAAGCCTTGAAAGACTCAAATTTCTGGGCTGAGGAACTTGGTGGCTGCTATAAACCGAGAAACAGAAGAAAACAAGAGGTTTGAGGAGATCAGATACTGAGTTTGGTTACTCTGAGTTTGAGGTGCATGTGAGGGATATTCTAATACAACTCGGCTAAAGTCCACTTTATACAATTCTGAAGCTAAGCAGAGTGATCTTGATTATACATGAAATTTCAGAATTATTCAGCAATTAAAACTAAGGGAAAGCTGCCCAGGGAAAAAATCCAGAGTGGGTTGAAAAGGAGCCTAAGACAGAATCCTAGAGAGCAAGAATAGTTATGGTTCAGGAAAAGAAAACAGGAGAGTAAAAGAGACCAGGAAGTGAGAAGCAGAGAAGCGGGAGGAGGAGCAGAAAAGGAACCTAAGTAAGGGACAGTTTCAAACAGAAAGGAGTGGTGAGCGGTACAGCCTTACCTCTGACTCTTCCTGCAGCCGGAGACAATTATCCAGGAATAGAAGTGATCGATCAACAGACTTTCTGGCTCTTTTTATGGAAGTTGCTTCCTCACAAGATGCCTCTCCATCTGAGAGGCACTGGAACCAGTCTGGCTGAAGGGCCTGCTGAATTGCCATGAACTTGGAAGCAGTCATTTCGACTCGTCCCCCAACACCCCACACCGACACAGACTGTCAGGGAACAAAATAATGAGGAATCAGCAAGAACAAAATGCAAATAAAAAGAATAATAATAAAATGGTAAAGCAATAGTGAATTTAATTCCTCTTTACAAATGGAGATATGGTAGCAATTCAATATCCTAGATATGGTGAGTAGAAGAAGCTTCCTGCACCATTTTCCAATTCTCCAAGGACCTTATAGCTCTTAGAGAACCCTTTGGTGGCCACACAGCCAGCTTCTGAGCTAGCCCCAAGAATTCTTTGTTATACTTCTCTAGTCCAGTCTTCTATTCTCTGAGGCCCCACCCCATGCATGCTGTTCCTAAATACACCACAGACTTCAATCTTTCTCTGTCTTTGATCACATTGTTCCTTTTGGCTGAAATGCCCTTCCCTTCTTCTCTGCCTGGTAAAATACTATGCATCCTTCAGGACAGAATTCAAATATCATCTACTGTATTGTGCTTCCCAAACCTATCTGGGCATAATCCATCACTCACTCTTCTAAGCTCTTACAGTAATTTGTACTTATTTCTTTCATGAGAAATACTTTTATAAGTACCTTATAAGTACTTTTATAAGTACTCTGACTAGAATATCTCAATTCATGTTTGTACCCCAAAAGCCTAGTCTAGACCCTTACATATTATTGAAGGTTAGTAAGTATTTACTAGCTTGAGTTAGATACAGATAAAAAAAGTAAGTCAGATAATACATAAGCATCTCTATATAATGTTCTTTTTTTGGTTACTCCTTCCTCTACAATATCTTTCTTCTTAGAAGAGATTGACAAGGACATAAATGGGGAAGCCACATACATCTTTTTATTCTGGCCTAAGGCTTAATTAAGAACACTATTTAGGGGCACCTGGGTGGCTCAGTTGGTTGAGTGTCCAACTTCGGCTCAGATCATGATCTCATGTTTCGTGAGTTTGAGCCTCACATCAGGTTCTGTACTGACAGCTTGCTCAGAACCTGGAATCTGCTTCAGAATCTGTGTCTCCCTCTCTCTCTGCCCCTCCCCTGCTCACACTCCATGTCTCTCCCTCTCTCTCAAAAATAAACATTTAAAAAAAAAAACCAAAACACTGTTTAAATAAATCCTCTTTCCTTTACAAATGGGGTAGATAACAGAAGTAAAAATATCATCTTTTGGATTAAAATTACAAAATAAAGTTTAAAGCAGAAGAATAATTTAAAATACTTAGTCAAGATTAACAGATATTGTTGACATCAATAAAGTGGGTACAGGAAAAGTAATTGCATTTGTAAAGCAGCAGTATATACCGAGGCCTTGCCAGAATATAGTCCTCAGAGACAAGACCAATGTGCCATGTCTCAGGTGAAACTTGTAATGAAGTCCTTTTGATACTGTTCTTCACTAGCTAAAATCTCTGGCTGTGCACCCAGCTTTTTCAAATTCTGTTCTAAAAGCAAGCAGTATTACACTGAGACTCTACTATATATAGTTATACATGTGATAACACTCATCAGCAACTTCCCTAGCACTTCCTGAGGTTGTTAAAACTGCAAATAAAGCATGGCATAAAAAAATTATTGCTTTCTACCATCATAGCAATTTTTTTTTTTCGCCATGTACTTGACCTTCCTTCATCCCCCAATTTTTTGCAACAATGAAAATGCTGAGGATCTATATTCCTTACCTTAACTCCATCCACAGGCAGCCCTACTCTAATTCCTATAAACCACACCTCCCATTATATTCACAGAAATAAGGAAAAGGTATAAAGGGGTCAGGAATGGGCTAGCAGCCCAGACAGTGGGATCCAGCATTGGAGGGATACAATAGGCTGACTATCTGGGACAAAGCTGCAGCCTTGGAGGCCCTTCTGAGAACACACCTTGTTCGTTACATAACCGGCTGGGCAGGGGCTGACTGGATCATGCAGGGAACAGTACAAGAGCGATTCTGGCATGCCTGTATAGACATAGAAAAGAACTCTTGAAAGCACTTACATCAACAATTACACTGTGTTGTAACAGAGTGCAGCTTTATAAGTGTACTGATGGATAAAGCACCTCTAAACATAGTAAACTGTTCATATCCGATCTCAGAATTATAAGAGGCCTGTCAACATGAATGAAAAAGTTACCTTTAAAACCTACTCATCTGAAAAAAGAATTAAAGGTTCATGTCCAATGACCAATGAGTTGCTACAAAAAAAAGTACATCTTGAAGTATGAGATACAATAAGTGTTTAGGGCCACATTGACCCTACTTGATTTGTTTTGAAGAAAAATTTGATATCAAGTATGTTCATTCTAGGTACCATCCAAAGGAACTAGCTACTGGAAAGATAAAACAATATGGTCAAAAGGTAATCTCATTAATAAGCAAGCCATCCCACAACATGGGACCTTGAGGCAGAATTACAGGTAAGCTACAGGATATTGAAAATGGATCAAATTCTCAGTAAGTTTCATTGACTCAAGATGACAATTTCTTAGGTTGTTTACTCAAAAATATTGTCATTAAAAAAAATCCAAAAAAGTGCTTACTAAACCATATGTGCTTAAATTTCATATGCAACTCTGCATTTTACTTAAAAAAGGATTTCACTGAAAAAAGACCCAGAAAATAAAGCAAACTAAAAAATAAAAACAAAAACAAAAAACAACTCTGCAGTTCTCCACCTATTTCCATAATTTCAGTTAGTATGGTTATCCCTAGAAAGCTTATTTAGCTATTTTCACTCAATTATATATTTAATTACATATATAATACATATATATGTATGTATTTATACTATATATTTATAATTGTATACTTTAAAGCTGGTTTTAAAATTGGTTTCGGTCTAGGGGCGCCTCGGTGGCTCAGTCAGTTAAGTGTCTGACTTTGACTCAGATCATGATTCTCATGGTTCTTGAGTTTGAGCCCCACGTTAGGCTCTGTGCTGACAGCTCAGAGCCTAGAACCTGCTTTGGATTCTGTGTCTCCCTCTCTCTCTGCCCCTCCCTGCTCATGCTTTGTCTGTCTCTCTCTCTCAAAAATAAACGTTAGTGGAGCCTGGATGGCTCAGTTGGTTAAATGTTGAATTTCAGCTCAGGTCATGATCTCACGGTCCATGGGTTTGAGTCCCACGTTGGGCTCTGTGCTGACAGCTCAGAGCCTGGAGCCTGCTTTGGATTCTGTGTCTCCCTCTCTGCCGTTCCCCCACTCATGCTTTGTCTCCCTCCAACTCTCAAAAATTAATAAATGTTTAAAAAAATTTTCTTAATAAACGTTAAAAAAAAATTAAAATTGGTTTCAGTCCAAGGAAAACATTACATAAATTCCTCTACTGAAATACAAGGCCTTGTGACTACCACCAAGTTATCATGAAGTTTCCCTCAGAACCAGAGGACTGAATAACCGATGGAAACTAAATTTTCATTCACTTATGTGAGTCTTAGATATTGGGAGAAAGCTTCAGGAGAAAGTTGTCTACAGAAGAATGGATTCTCAAGCTGGCACTGCTAAGCTTTCCTACAAACAAATGGACACATACATTTGCATATAAAATCCTATTTCTGGAACAAAAGATAATAAATATTAACATGAAAATATAGCTATAGGTAAACACTTGGTCTTCTGCATTATGTTTTAGGCTCAAACATGCTAGACTGCTTTGAATCTTAGGTATGTCTCATGCAGCTTTTTACCTCTGGGTCTTTGCTCTGTGCCTGGTGTGTCTGCCCACACGTGTGTACTTCCACCACTGTGCCCACCTCCTGACCTGGGTAACTCCTACTTTTCCTGGACTCAGCTGAGATACCCCTTCATCCTCTTTCTCAAGAATCCTTTCTTTAGTCCGACCTCCTTCCACACGTACCCCCTACAGCAAATTATGTGCTCCTCTCTCTGGGCTCTCATGGTACATGTACATATTCCTAATACTGCAAATGCGGTCACTGCATCCTACTACAATTACCTATTAATCTTTATCCCAGACAGGCTCTGAGTTCCACTGGGGAAGCAACTGTTGCTATTCATCTTTGAATCCCCAATGTGTGGTTCTCAGATGCCCAATAAGTGCTCATTAAATTAATGAATAAGTAAGTGTCTGAATGAAAGATCAGTCAACAGCACCTCCAAACTTCAAATTAATACATCACAAGACAAACACAAATAACAATTTTTACCTATAAACTTTCCAATTCCTTCCTTATATTCTGCCAAGACCTCATGGTGTTCTGCCCTATGAGCAAAACAGAAAAATACATAATGAATTGTCCTACAGATACTCTATGCAACAGCTGACAGTAAATGTAGTGTTGAACAACAAAGCATGCCATTATTCAAGAGTCCCAACTCATTAGGCTGTGTTCATTAGCCAGAGCATAGGTCTTCATTTTACAAGTGTTTCTGTGGGAACAGAAACTGGCAAAGATTAAGTGCTTCCAATACCCAGATTTCCTTCCTCCCCTATTATTAACACAATATTGCAGAGTTATTTCACCATATAGCATGTTCTTCAATGAAGGATAAAGTCAGTATGTACATTACATAAAATGATTTAACTCCATTAGTTTTGTTTTCATAAAATAGTACTAGCAAGTACATATGCAGATAAAGGGAAAAGTTTGAGGCTGGTACATGAAGACAGACTCTAGAGTCTAAGTTTAGTTCTTACCTAGCATTCCCTGCCTGTCACCTCTGGGAGTAATGGCAATGAAAGCCACCATACTGGCACGGTTGGATCAGAAGAATAGTGAAGCAGCTCTGGTATGTAGGTCTGGCCTGTGGCTTCCAGATTAGGGTCAGATAATGTATAATATTTGGTATCTCTGATTTCACTCTAAAAATCTACAAGTTTTTGTACATATAATCAAAAAAGTCTTTTCTCCCAAAAAACAAACAATCCAGGGAAGAAATGGGCAGAAACATGAACAGACATTTTTCTAAAGAAGACATCCAAATGGCTAATAGACATATGAAAAGGTGCTCAACATTGCTCATCATCAAGGAAATACAAATCAAAACTACATTGAGATACGACCTCACACCAGTCAGAGTGGCTGAAATTAACAACTCAGGAAACTACAGATGTTGGCGAGGATGTGGAGAAAAGGGAACCCTCTTGCACTGTTGATGGGAATACAAACTGGTGCAGCTGCTCTGGAAAACAGTTTGGAGATTACTCAAAAAATTAAAGATTGAATTACCCTATGACCCAGCAATAGCACTATTAGGAATTTATCCAAAGGATACAGGAGTGCTGTAGGGGCACGTGTACCCCAATGTTTATAGCAGCATTTTTAACAATAGCCAAATTATGTAAAGATCCCAAATGTTCATCAACTGATGAACAGATAAAGACAATGTGGTGTGTGTACACACACACACACACACACACACACACACACACACACAGGAATACTACGCGGCAATGAAAAAGAATGAAATCTTACCATTTGTAACAACGTGGATGGAATTGGAGGGTATTATGCTAAGTGAAATAAGTCAGTCAGAGAAAGACAAATATCATGTTTTACTCATATGTGGAAGTGAGAAACTTAACAGAAGACCATGGGGGAAGGGAAGGAAAAAAAAATATATATATATAGTTACAAACAGAGAGGGAGGCAAACCATAAGAGACTTTTAAATATGGAGAACAAACTGAGGGTGGAAGGGAGTGGGGGATCAGGCATCAGGGGGCGGGGAAAATGGATGCTGGCGATTGAGAAGGATACTTGTTGGGATGAGTACTGGGTGTTTTATGTAAGTGAAGAATCATGGGAATCTACTCCCAAAGCCAAGAGCACACCATATACACTGCATATTAGCTAACTTGACAATAAATTATACATTTATATAAAAGTCTTTTCTCTTTGCTGTACCTTATTAAGGTATCTAAGCTGCTGCCAGAGTTGATACTTAAATGATCAGATCTAACACTTACAGCGAGGAGAGTGTAAGCTGAGCCATGGCAGGAACCCCGTGGATAGCATGCAGTGTCTGATGGGTCAGGTGTGGGGCAGAGCCAGTCTTGGTGTACAGAAGGCAGGCTGGAATGTCCATGGTGCGGTCTCCTGTTTTGCCCAGGTTTTTTATTTTTCCTAGGCGACAGCCATTAACTACCTTGGTAAGACTCAGCTTCATTCTGGGGGATTCCTCCAGGTCCTGATAAGAAAAGAACAGTACATTCAGGGGTTCCATGACATCTAAAGGCTAAGCATTTTACAAAGAAAGTAACCTACAAGATGATGAATGACAGCATATTTATTACTACTTCTAGCCTACAACTGTTTTAGATAGCAGGAAGAAAGAAATGGGAAAAGACCTGGACAGAATAAGATACCTTCTCCAAGTCTTAAAGCAAAATGATGACATCAACCGTATTTAAATTCAGTCACGGAATTTTTGTCTGTGCTGAAGAAAAGCAAACAAACAGAAGGACAGGAGTAAAGACTAATCATGGAAAGAGTGCGCACTTTTTCACCAAAGGCTAACTTTCAGCCTTTAAAATGTATATAGAGGAAGGCCACACTATGTAAGCCATACTGATTACTGATTTGATTCATTTTTTTCTTTTTCTAATTTGAGAGAGTGCTAAGCAATTTTTCCTAACATGTTGTTACATAAAGAAAGCAGGTTCCAGGGGCACTGAGGTGGCTCAGTCAGTTAAGTGTCAGACTTTTGATTTCGGCTCAGGTCATGATCTCACCGTTCATGGGATCAAGCTCTCTGTATTAGGCTCTAGGCTGACAGGGCAGAGTCTGCTCAGGATTTCCTCTCACCCTCTCTCTCTGATCCTCCTCTACTTGTGCATGCGTGCTCTCCTCTCAAAATAAATAAACAAACACTAAAAAAAAAAAAAAAAAAAAAAATGAAGAAGGCACATTCCAAATCAGCATCCTGGTGTTTATTAAACTACGTGGAACAATATACATCAAAAGAGAAACAGAGATAATCTCTGAGAGGTGAGATTATCTCCCAATTTGTTCTTATATTGCGTCCAAATAGAGGTGAGAAACCACATGGAGCATATATGCAATTCATAAGCAATTTAACACTACTTTTATCAGGGATCTTGGCGACCAGTCCCTGGTCCTTTTGTGTGGCAAACCCTGGAGCCTGATCTTGTCCACCCATCCTAATGATCAAAAATCGACATGTCACCAAAGAAAAAAGTAAACAAGGAAAAGTAGACAGCTACATTTAAGAAAAAGTATTGTAATAGATAAAACTGCTATTGTCAGTGATTCTCAGTATTGTGAGAATGGATACAAATATTAAAAATTCTAAAGAAAGCATTAGAGAATGACCTTCAGCTGGAAATCAACATTTAAAAAAATAACACACAACTTTGTCCAGAGCTGGAAGAAAAAGAACCACACCTTCCTTTTCACTGTTCAGTTTATGGTAATTTTTATAAGTGCATCCTTTTTCTAGGGGCTCAAATACAAAAAGTTTTTATTATGGAGTAATGTAAATACAAATACACACATATACATGTTCATATATATGTTTTTATTTTTTTTTTAACGTTTATTTATTTTTGAGACAGAGAGAGACAGAGCATGAACAGGGGAGGGGCAGAGAGAGAGGGAGACACAGAATCTGAAACAGGCTCCAGGCTCTGAGCTGTCAGCACAGAGCCCGACATGGGGTTTGAACTCACGGACCGTGAGATCATGACCTGAGCCGAAGTCGGACGCTTAATCGACTGAGCCACCCAGGCGCGCCCATATATATGTTTTTAAAAAATGCTTTGGGAGGGATATAATCCACCAAACCAAGCAAATTTCTCAAGAAACAAACCAACAGACTCCAAAATATCAACTGCTTTTTATTTGCCTTCATCACCCTTTCCGTGTGGGTCACTCACTGTAGGAATCTTCTAAGATTTGTGGTGTGATGCTTTTCTAAATATACATTCACACTTCACTTCTACAGAGTTCTTGGGAAAGTCTTAAGGAAAAACCATTATAAAAACCATTTGGAAATGATTCAAGGAAAAACCTTTATGGCTTTAAGGACAACTGATAAGCTGTCAATGGATCTGTGCCTTCACAAGGGCTAACAAAAATTCCCCACACCTCTGGCAGTACTATACCAGTCCTAATGCTTCCAGGGCCACACATTCCCCACACCACCCTCCACCGCTAGCATTCCTTCAGGAGAGAAGGGATTTCTAAATGTGTATTAGATGAATTTTCTACAGACTGTCATGGACAGATGACTGCAATACGCTGAGACAAGCTTAGGTGAGTACATATTTTTGTTAAAGAAAAACTGCATACATATTTATAAACACATATGTACACATACACTCTAAAATGTTTGTATATGCCTAGAAAAAATTCTGAAGGACTTCCAAACAATATGGTGCGCTGACTTGACTCAGAAAGACACACAGAAATGATAGGCTTTAAAATTCTAGAAAACAGTAACAGAAGATGAGACAGAGACTATTCAGAGGAAAAGTACCCTAAAATCCTTACACAATTTGGGAGGAGGGGAGAGATAATGAATAATGTAAAACTGTTAAGTATGTGTGTTAAAAATTTTTTAAGTAACCATTAAAAGATTAATGACAGAATGCATAATTTCTGAACTCACTGGGGAAGGATGGGAGATGATAAAGAAAAATTGGTTGCTATAAATAAAAGGCAAAAAAGAGATGAGACCAAAAAGCTCATCAAAAATAGAAAACACAAAATAAGATGGTAGAAGTAAACCGAAATATGTCAGGAATCACAATATAAGATAACAATTTCACATAGTAACTTCAGTAAATAACATTTACTGGGCATACACTGTCCTTTACATATTAACCCTGATAAAACGTACCATCATATCAACCTCATAAGACAGATGTGATTATTAAATGCATTTTACACATGAGAAAACTGAAGGCTAACGGAGTCACCATTTGCAAAGTGGCAGAGCCAGTACTTAAATCACCGAAGTCTGGCTTTAGATGTTGTACTCTAACAGGCTGGTAGCCTATTAGGAGTCCCATCTTGTCCATACTCATGTGCAATGTTCACACATTAACTGTAATGTTACCATACAATTTTATAGTCCTATTTTCCATTTTGCTATAGTGTTCTTATTATTGTCCTTGTTTTCCCTTCTCTTCCTTTATCCATTCTCCCAGCCTCTGCAACCTTTCTCCATACTCATAAGAACATTTAAACGTACTCATAGATGGGAGTGGATGTTTTTTATAAAAAATGGAAATACACTACACTGTATGCATTTCTCTGCAATTTGCT
The DNA here is from genome assembly GCF_023721935.1 of Panthera uncia. Classification (NCBI taxonomy): domain Eukaryota; kingdom Metazoa; phylum Chordata; class Mammalia; order Carnivora; family Felidae; genus Panthera; species Panthera uncia. The sequence goes on along the minus strand of NC_064810.1, from coordinate 59,252,482 downwards.
TTTCTCCCAGGAGAAAATGGGTATCTTTCCTGAAGAAGAGACACAGAATTAACTTACTCTTTTAAAATAACTACTTCATGATATTACATAGTTTGGATGTGACACAATTTATTCAACCATCACCCTTGTGACAGGCACTCAAGTTACAGAGCAGGCCCTATGATCTCTGCCAAAGTCTGAGGACACAGCTCCCCTAATCTCATTTCCACCATCTCTAATCTACTTTACATTATGTTTCCTGGCAAAGCGCTATGTTTACGTTGATTTTTCATCATTACAACGCTCCAGTGAGTTAGGTACTATCACTCCTAGTTTGCCGATGAGTTAATGAAGGGTCCGCGCTGTTTTAAACAGGTTGCCTGAGGTCAGCCACAAAGCAGGGTTCAAAGCTCCCATTGTAAGCCTACCACCCTGCCTGTATGAACCCATGTATCCTAGAGGGTAACGTCTCCGGGTACGTCTAAGTTCAATCAATAAGGATGGATTTTTCTTCACTCCATGCCTCCAGTGGCCTCAGACCTCGCGAAGCCCTGAGCTCAAGGATTCGAGATCTTCCCAACCCTCCCAAGTACCCTGTGCCGTCCAGGAAACATTTCCGGCTGAGAACTTCATTCTTGAGCAGAGGGCAGTCGAAAGGAGGCCCTTTTCTCTCAGAGATGAAGTGAAGCTTACAGGATTTGGGAGAATCTGGATTTAGAGAAGCCAAGATCCATCAGAAGAGCCAGAAAAGGGAAGGAGAGACATGACAGAAGTACAACTACAGTTACTGCAACACAATCAGTGAGCCTCTGGGGGCGACGCGACTCAACCACCCGCAGTAGCCCCCATTCTTTCAGGGAAAGGGGGGACTTACCTGCACAACTCCCAACTTTTTTGGCCTTGAGACCCCTCAAACTCCTCGCAGTTCGTTACCACGTGTCCGGCTTGCAGGATTCTCGGACCCCTGAACCACCGCCTCCGATGTAGAGCCAATCAGGGAGCACTGCGTCATCACCGCGCGCCAGTAAAAGGCAAAGGTAATATTAAAGCGAGCTCCGGTGACTGTGAGGCCGCGGGACGGCTGCCGTTGCCATGGGTTACCGACCTAAATTGTTCCGCCTGCGCACAGCCTCCTGGGAGTGGTAGTTCGACGGCGCCCCACGCCTGCCTTCTTTGCGGGCGGAGGAACTACAACTCCCAGGGAGACCCGGAAGCAGCCTTGGCAACGGAGCGGTCTTTCCAGCTTTGCCTTTGTCCGGGCCTGAACCTGGAAAATGCTGCTGGCGCCCCAGGATATGTCCTCTTCAAGGAAGAGGACGGGGCCGAATCGCTGGAAACAATTTACCAGGAAGCCGAGTCCCAAGGTGATTCATCCCAATCGGGAGCTCTGGGGGGTGCGGGGACCGACCCCGTGGGCAGCCGAGCCGGGCTGCGCTTCCTCCTTCTTCCCCCAGGGGCATCCTTACTTGGCTCCCCCTTGCCTTGACTGCCCTGGAGCCAACATTGCCCTGGGGAAGGGGGCCTATGAACTTTGGGGTCTAGGTACCTTTTGGCTTTGATGGGCAGTACCGTGAAAGAACTGTTTCCATCAAATGCTTTTCACAAACCGGAGAGGTGTGGTAGCACCCATCCGGGTGAAGAGAATTCGCCAATTCCCTCGCCTCCCATTCCCACGCCCACAATTTTAGGGAAGTTCCCACACATTTCATTGTTTTAAAAAAAGGGGTTCCAATTTTAGATCTGTATTGGAAGGGGAAAGTCTTCACGTTAAGTCCTACGCCTCAGAGTCCTCCCCTTCTAATTTTACATAAATTATCAAAAATGAACTCAAGAATGCAAGTGGATATTGGACAGACCAATACTTGATTCACTTAAAAATTTCTGAATTCAACATTCAGAAAAATAATTCCTTTTTATATCTGTTACCTCCTTGGATGCATTAGCATCCAAAGACATGGATAACTGATAACCCCATTTTAAACTTGAAGCATACGCAAATGCCATGTGCAAAGTCGCAGTCACACGGTGTGTGCCGTCCACAGACTACCTTTTTAACAGTCACAAAAATAAATGCTTTAAATGTGAGAGTACTAAAATGGAGTGGCTTCTCAGCTTTCAGCTCCTGAGCAGTTTCACCAGCTGTTTTCACCCTCAAGTTACACTTTCTTAAAAAAATATATTCTATAGACAACGTGACCTTTCTTAGGGCTCTAGGCAATTGAGCTTGCAGTTTATTTTAAATATACTAGCTAAATAATGCACCGGACGTAGTCCACTTGGTGAATATCTTGCCCAGAAAACGGGAGGGTGGAGGTAGGAGGATTAGAGAGACTTGGAAACAGAGTCTGCTCATATTGTAATGTAGTAGTTTCACAATAGATTGGATCTCAAATAGGTTATTGGTATAGACTTGATTATGAAAGGTAAAAATTTGGGTCAATTTCTTAAGACTCCAAAAAGGAAGGATTTTTGCTGCCAGTGCTCATTGTAAATGCCTGGAGGATAAAAACGTAAAAGCACGAGAGCTTCTTGAGGTTCAGTTGTTTTAATAGCATCAGCTCTTTGTTGCAGTGAAAAAGCCACTCAGTTGTCCAGCTGCGTTGATTAGTTATCTTGAGGTGCTGTGAAGGTGACGTATTATGTGAGAGAGTATTATACTTTTCCTTCTTCTGTGTGACAGTATGTTAGTTGAGATATTCCCTTCTTTATTTAAAGACCCACCTGAATTATTAGCAAAGCAAATACTTACCTCTATTTGTTAAGTGACTATTAGAGGGAATTCTACAAGCTTCTAAGAGTTACAGAAAGTGAAGAAAGGAAGTGTCTTACTGGTCTGGTTTCTAATTTCATATTGATATCTGACTGACATGGGTAAAAATATTTGTGATCTTTACTTCATTTTCTGCTTTGTAAAACAGTAGAAGATTGCTTATCCCTCATGATATGCACCGCCTCCTCTCCCTAGTTCTTTTTGGACCAAATAATATTCCTGCTGTAGGTAAGATAGGAAAGCCCCTGGCTACAGGTCATTTTTGAAAAGAGGGGCCCAGGGAAAGGGGCATACCCTTCTCCAAGCAGATTTGCTTCCATGATATTTGAATGATTTGGCTCATGAATTGGCGCTTGTTTGGGTTTTTATAAGATATGATCATATCTATCATTCCTCTATTTTGGTTCTGGAGAGCTTTAAAAAAAAAAAAATACTGACACCTGGGGCCTATTCCAGACCAATTAAATCAGAATCTCCAGGTGGGCCTAGGTAGGAGACAAAAACAGAAGATGTCCCAGAGAAGGCTCCATGTTTTTTCCTCTGACCATCTCTGTGTTCTTTTCTTGCTTAACTTGCTAGTGAAATGCCTTGAGGAAAGAAAAAGGACACTTTTCCATATGCTTTAGTCAGAAGGATAGATTAAAAAGGCAAAGTTGATAAAGTTATTGCTGTGTATTAATATTCTGTATATATTATCTACAGCCTGCCTTTGACCCTGACAATGTGGAACACTGGATTAAGGTAAGGATATTGCACAGTTAGGATAGGAAGAGAGTTAAGAGTCAGACATAATCAGATGGAAAGGAATACTAATCTCCATTTTGCAGTTTTTATTCTCATGTTAACTACGTTGCCTTAGTTGTGTTTTTTTAAAATTTTTTTAATGTTTTTATTTATTTTTGAAGGAGAGAGAGATAGAGCATTAGTGGGGGAGGAGCAGAGAGAGAGGGAGACATAGAATTCAAAGCAGGCTCCAGGCTTTAAGCTGTCAGCACAGAGCCTGATGTAGGGCCCAAACTCACAAGCCGTGAGATCACAACCTGAGCCAAAGTCGGATGCTTAACTGACTGAGCCACCCAGGCACCCCTGTTGCTTTAGTTTTATATTCTTTAGTATTTTTTTTCATTCTGTTGCTTCTCATGAAAGTGTGACTGACAAGAAAATGAATATAGACATACTCTTTCAAATGCTGTGAGGATCACGTGAAGAAGATTAAAGGAGCAGGAGAGGAGAAGCTGTAAGAGAGGATGTGGCAGCCTTCCTAAGATATTGGAAAGACTGTCCTGTAGTTACATTGACCTATGGGACCAATGTAAGAATTTTCTAATGATTGGAGGGATCCAAACATGGAGAGGGCATTCTCCTAAAGAGATGTGTTTTCTTTTTTGTTTTTTAATGTTTATTTATTTTTGAGAGAGGGACAGAGACAGAGCATGAGCAGGGGAGGGGCAGAGAGGGAGACACAGAATCCAAAGCAGGCTCCAGGCTCCCAGCTGTCAGCACAGAGTCCAACATGGGGCTCGAACTCACGAACCGGGAGATCATGACCTGAGCAAAAGTCGGAGGCTCATCCGACTGAGCCACCCAGGCACCCCAAAGAGACGTATTTTCTATCAATGGAGGTATTCAAGTGGATTCTAAATGGCCACTTAATGTTAGACTAATGAAGAATATGTTTGAGCATTCTATGATGAAGGGATTGGATTAGGTAACTTTCTGAGCACTCTTCCAGGCCTGAAATGTATATTTTTGAATGCAAGTACCATTTAAGTTGAAAGTACCATTAAACTACTTCAGGTGCCTGCCTCTGAGTGTCAGCTTGGCAACTTGCCATACTCAATTCATTTGTGCAGCATATGTTTCAAAGTCATGCAGCATTTTCCTGGGAAAATATCATTCTGCCTGGTAGTATTTTGAAGAGCTATTACTTACCTAAATTGACAGGCATTATGAGCACCAGGCCAGATGGAACCTAGGCTAGATGTAATCAATGTTATTTATCCAGACAGTATTTATGAAGTGCCTTCTAGATACCGGTGCACTCTGTTGGACACTGAAGATAAAATAGTGCTTGGGGCAGGTACTCTCTGCCTTCCCAGAGTTAATAGTCCAGCAGGGGTTAAACAACTTAAAACTGTTGGGAGAATTAAAGATGTAATGGAACCATGTGGTGGGGGACACTAATATAGATGGGCCAGAGAAGGCCTGCTGGCTCCTGTGGAAGGTCTGACTTAGAAGACAGCTAAAATGGACCTGCCATTGTGGAGGCTAGCCTCTGGGAAGCCCACTCCTCAGCCTCATACTAGGCTTACTTAGTTTACATGTCAGTGCTGAGAGTTCAGTGCCAGACCCCTGCAGGGCTTAGTTGCACATTTAGTTACCATCTCCTCCGGAGGGGAAGATTTAAGTGGCACAGAAGGATAAAATTGTGCTCTGACTTTCTACACCATTTTCCTCTTTTATGCGGTTGACAGCTTCATCAGTTAGATCTTTTATCATTCTTCTAAAACTTGTGCAGTAGCTCTGTCTCAGTTATGCCCTCAAATCTTCCATCTCAGAAAAACCCCCCAGTAAGTCCTTACTTGACCCTGCATTCCATTCTGATTGTGGTACATCTTGTTGTTACCTAGTGTCTTTGGGTGTATAGCCTAGACTCCCTGCCCTTTCATTTTTATTATCCTCTTGTGTCTACAGTAATTTCCCTCCCTGTTTCTGTTTCTCACCACAGAAATGGTTCTTATAAATGACTTCCTGATCAATCCTCTGTTATCTTCTTCATTCTCAAACTTTGTAAGATTTGTTTGATACAGTTATCACTTTTTTTATTCTAGAAATCCTCTCCTTATCTTTTTGTAACAGTCTTATCTTGCTTCTCCTATTATTTTTCTGTTCATTCCTGTCTTCTTCTCTAATTTTGTTCCCTACTGTATCCCAACTCTGGATGTACCCTAAACAGTTACAACCTCCGGACCTAAGACTTCAAATCCCCTTAAGTGGACCACCGTCTCAAAATCAGCTTAGACCTTGTTACATGGAAGAAGGGGGAAGAGGTATCTGGAAAGGGTGTGGAGCATAGTGAAGTTTGAGAAAGGGCTTTCTTCAGAACAGAAAAGATCACCAGGCAGCACTGGGGGCTTGGCTAAAGCAGGTAACTAAAATCTTATGTGATACCAAAAATTGACAGATCAGATTGATCCAGACTTAAAAATTCTCATTGGAGAGACAAAGATACAAGAGATTTGAGGCTTATGTAAGACAGTAGCTGAATATCCATGCAGAGTAGGAAGGAGAGGACCTTTTAAAGGACTCCTAAGTTGGGAGGAGAAGACATATAGTGACTAAGGACTTGTTTAGGTGCAACACCAATCTAGTGGAGGAGGGGGAGCAAAAGAGGCCAGCGGACAGGAAGCTGATGAGGGGAAAGGGGTTATCAGCTTTGGGGCTGAACAGTGGAAAATTCTGCATGATGTAGTGCAGGATGACCATGTCAGTAGGTTGCTGAAGTACAATTGAGGGGAAGGCCATTGGAATATAGATCAAGCAAACTCTGAGACTGAAATGTTGGTGAGTCTTCCTCAGAGATGTTGAAGTCACTTAGAATCAGGCAGATGCTTGAGTAGAACTGTAAGTTCTAGGGGAGCTCACCCAAAATGCCAACAGTTCACTATGATTTATAATTTATCCTCATCCTGATTTGATACACTGACTCATCTCTTTACTCCTCTGCATTCTGTTACTTTGATACTTAAGCTTTCTAAACATTTTCATTGATTCTCTATTCTTGAACCTTCAGTGATTCTGCATGCCATCCAATGAAACTCTGTAAATTCTAGATGGGTGTTTAAGTCTCTCTGTCAATCTACCTGTAATATCAGTCAACCTGTAACAGCCCCTTTGCTGATACTCTGTGTGACTCCTGTCAGGCTGGTCTCCTTCCCATCTATCTTACCTTCACTTTGACTTACACTGATCTCCCCCCTCCCCCACCAGCCTGGAATATCATTCCTCTCTGGTGTGTGTGTTGCAGGGGGGGGGGGGGGGTCAATCCAGATCCTTCCCTTAAAGTCAGCTTGAGATGCACCTCTCAGTGAATAGCTTCCCCTCACCCACCTCAACCGCCTAATCCCACTAATCCCATTTTATCTAATACTTTTTTCTTTGGAATTATTTTGGCATTCGTACACAACAGAAACAGCATCAAGCATTTGCTTATATACAGAGTGATGGAAAAAGAATTGGGTAGTTTCAAAAATATCTTACTCCTGAAACTATTATATATAAACATGCAGTTTGTACTTGAGGGTATATTAAGAATCTTGTGCTTGTACCTCCCAACGTTGAGGAAATTGGAGTCCATTGTAGCTGTTGTTTCTGCCATTGGGTGGACAATGGGATTGATGTGTGCTGTGGGACATGAGGAGCTCATATTGAGCATCTATAAGATCATGGGAATAATTGAGATAGTTCCTTTACAAATTATATACTTGCATGTAACATAATTACTGAGTAATTTTACTATTCAAGTAACTGTGTTTAGGTTTTCAGGTTTTCTATGTAATCACCCTGTGTTACTTCAGAACTATGAGTTTTTTCTTGCACACATGGCATATGAAAAAATAGATAGGTAGGTAGATGAAAGTGAACTCTCTGAAAAGTCACTTTTAGTTTTGTTTTCCCCTTAACGTCCACTAAGGTAGTAGGAACGAAGCTCGCCTTCAAGCCTTCAACCAACTTACTTAAAGAATAAGTTGTTGGGGCGCCTGGGTGGCTCAGTCGGTTGAGCGTCCGACTTCAGCTCAGGTCACGATCTTGCGGTCCGTGAGTTAGAGCCCCGTGTCAGGCTCTGGGCTGATGGCCCAGAGCCTGGAGCCTGCTTCCAATTCTGTGTCTCCCTCTCTCTCTGCCCCTCCCCCGTTCATGCTCTGTCTCTCTCTGTCTCAAAAATAAATAAATGTTAAAAAAAAAAAAAAATTAAAAAAAAGAATAAGTTGTTAAGTTGACACTGTTTGTTTTAGTGAAATATAACTTAAGATAAACCTCTTCCATTTCTCACATATTTATTTTGAAAGAAATGGTAAAGATGTAATATTTTAAACAAGGAATACAGACAATTTCTAATCCTTAGTATCATCTATTTTTTCCCCAAATTTTCATTTTAAGTGATATCCCAAACACTTGCTTTGTCAGAGCTGAGCAGACATTTCTCTTTACTCCCTTCCTTGTAAGTTATCGGTCTGTGCCCTTCTTTAGTACCCAAATCAGTCTTCCCCATCTCCAAGTTCTCTACCTCCTTTGATAAGAATCTGTACAAATTCTAACTCACATGAGATGACATACCATACAGAGTTCTTTCTTTCATTCATAGCCTGAGGAACTGAGTCTATGATCTGGGTTTGTTTACTTTTTGTTTGTGAATGTTGGTTTAAAAACTGAAAGTTGATCTATTTTATTTGCACATTATTTACATATATATGTATATAGCATATACACACCTACAGAATATGTGAAATTCATCATGCTGTCTTAGAATGTTAAAACCTTAAAGGGAAGGAATATATGCCCAGCGAATTGTGACCATCTACTGAATGGCATATTGATCATCATAAATTTGGGCACATCAGAGACCAAGAAATAATGTGGGAAACAGATCTCTCCCGAGTGACCTCATAATGAGTGAATGATATTTTCTTTATTTTAACCCTGATTAGATCGTGTTTTCTTCTGATTCCTATCTTTTCCTGTGTGTTCTATTTTCCACATCTTTTTCAAATTACCTTTGGCTTTTCAATTTTATTCCTCTGTTTCTAATTCAAACTTAATATATGAAATCCTTGAGAATTTAAAAGGTAAAGTCCCTGGCAAATTTTGGCAAAGGTACTACCAGTTTTTCCATGAAGAGCAAGAGGAAAAATCATTTCCAAAATAGGTCAGGCAACAATATAAACTTTGGGAAAGTTTAGCTTTTTAAAATAAATCCTGCATGTGTTCCTTTTTTCAACAAACATTTATGGGGCATCTGTTACATGTACTGGGGGTTTCATGCATGAAAAGGACAAAATGTCTGCTCACATTCTACTTATGGGAGACAATAAATGGTAAAATATAAGGTCATAAGTGCTACAGAGAAAGAGCAGAGAAGAATAGGGAGAGCCACAAGGAGGGTGGTTACCTTCCTTTCATGTAGTGTAGTTCGAGAAGAACTTAGGATGAAGGTGATATTTGAGTAAAGACTTGAGGAGGCAAGGGAAAGAGTTGTTTGGCTATCGAGGGAGAGCAGTTCAGCAGAGGGGGAACAAGTGCAAAGACCCTGAGGTGGGACCATGCTTGGCATATGTGAAGAGGAATGAACCAGTAGATCAGTGTGGCTGAAGTTGAGTGAGCAATGGGATGTAGCAAACAAGAAGGTTGGAGAGCTCACCAAGGGCCTCATGGTACAGGACCATGAAGCGCATTGGAAGGACTTTGCCTTTTACTCTGAGTAAAATACAGAACAATTGAAGAGGTTTTTTTGTTTTTTTTTTTTTAATGTTTATTTATTTCAGAGAGAGCACGAGTGGGGGAGGGGCAGAAAGTGAGGGAGACACAGAATCCACAGCAGGCTCCAGGCTCCGAGCTGTCAGCACAGAGCCTGATGTGGAGCTCGAACCCACAAACCGCGAGATCACGACCCGAGTTGAAGTCGGATGCTCAACCGACTGAGCCGCCCAGGCACCCCAAGAACAATTTAAGAATTTTGAGTGGAGTTATGTTATGGCTTTCATTTTAAAGGGACTATCTGCTGTGATGGGAGACTATCACAGAAAACCTGTCAGGAAATTGCAGTGCCTTGGACCAGGTGATAGCAGTAGAGGTGACCAGAAGGGGTCAGATGCTGGATATAGTTTGAAAATAGAGTCAACAGATTTCCTGACCAATTGGATGTGGGGTAAGAGGGAGAGACTATGTTCAAGAAGGACTACAGGGTTTTCATCCTGAAAACTAAAAAAGTGGAATTGTTACTACCAGGTGTGGAGGAAAGCAAGTCTGTGGGGAGGGGGAAAGTCAGGGATTTAGTTGTAAAATAAATTATTTTTTGTTGTGCAGATAAATGCAAATATGAACACAGTTTGCCCACCTCCACCAATCCCATGAATTGGGCCACATTTTACTGTTGAATTAAAACATTCTGGATGACTACCGTTCAGTGACTCTATCCCAATTTTATTGAGCCTATAGTTTGTTTAACATATGATGGGAGGTTCATTTCAGGGGTAGTAATTTAAGGAAGTATAGCTACTCTGCCTCTGGTTCATATTCATATGCAAATCCTAGTGGCGTTGGAGCTAATAAAATACTCTATTTTTTATTTGAAATAAAATATCCAGGTGTCAGGATCCCATCACTAATGCTCTAAACAAAAATTATCTACAGTCTAAATAATCTTTTGTTCAAATATAAGCATTGTGAATACCTGTTAAAATTTGGCAACATATTGTTGTAAATTTCATGTTTAAAAAATGAAATTATTTGGGGTGTTTACACCTCAGAGTTCCTTCAAAAATGGAAAAATGGAAGTATTTTAGTAGTTGGTAGAAAATCTGTTCCATGAACAGGAGAAAAATTCTTTAGTCCTGGACAAAGTTGTTGTCATCTTAATGGATTTCTTTTTTCTGTTATATTGAAGAGGGTGGAGAAAGCCTCAGAATTTGCAGTTTCAAAAGCATTCTCTGCTAGAAATTCTGATTTATCCAGAAGGCTTTGGAGCCATATCATAGATTTAGAAACACCTGAGCAAATAGAGGATCATGATGAAGTCTATGCAGAAGGTAAGAGAATACATTTTTTGCTGCAATGTTAACAGTTCTTTAGAATACAATTTATTAAAGCATAACCTGTAATGCATTTCAAAGTACAGAATGGAAGCTTTTCTTTCTCTTGCTGTTAATTTTTGTGTCTTTCTATCTTCTTGAAACTAATCTACTCTGGAGTAAACTCCAGTGTTACAAGTAGTGGTCTATTTAAGGCCCATTTTGTCTCCTGAAATAGAACCACATTCAGAGGCAGTTTGATATGGCACAGCTAACTGGTGAGTGCTGTAAGGTATTAGTCCTGTTACACAGAGGGCAGCATGATAACTTCATCTAGTATTATGAGATGATTTGACCACTAGTTTGTAAATCCACTTTATTCCTTATGAAGAGAGTCTAAAACTGATCTAACCTCCCTACTTCCCAAAGCATTTACTCCTCTGGAATTTAGTATTTTAGTTTCTCATGCTCTGAGAAACTCCAGCACTTAGGGATGAAGAGATCAGGAGGAACCAGCAAAGAAGACTGGAAAGGAGAGGCCACAGAGGTAGGAGGAAAGTCAGAGTGGCCATCTCCTGGAAGCCGGCTTCCATTTGGATTATCTATGTCTCCATTTATTCAGATTATGTCTTCATTCAAAAAACATATATATAATTATTCCTTTATATGTATGATTATTTGTATTCTATATAATTTATTTATAATGAAAATTTATACATTTGTAACAAAATATATATTTATTTTATATATTATATACATATCAATATATATATACAATTAGTACTCTGAGCCAGGTACCATTTTAGATACTGGAGGAACAGGTTATGAACAAGAGAGGCAAAGCCCTTGCTTTCATGGGGTATATATTTTAGTGTAAGAATAAAGAAAACTGAAAGAATTATTAGGTAATGATAAATCATTCAAGTTTTCACCTGAATAATAAGAAGGAGCCAGCCAAGTGGTGATGGAGGAAGGGCATCCCAGACAGAGGGAAAGGCAGCATCAAGAGTTGAAGTACAGACAAGCTTGGTGTGCTTAAGGAACTGAAGGAAGAGCAGTGTGGCCGGAGCTTCCCAATGAAGATGAGCTTGCAGGAGTGAGCAGAAGACATATTACATAGGGCTCTTATAGGCCTGGGAAAAGAATTTAGACTTTATTCTGAGTATGAGAAGGCATTGAAGGGTTTTAAGCAGAGGTTTAGCAGCACAGTATTTGAATTATATGAAGAATGGATCATAAGGAAGAAAAGGAGGGAAAAGGGAGACAAGTGGGAGGCTATTGCAGTGGTCTGGGTGAGCTGTAATGGCACTTGATCTTGGTGGTTGGTAGTATTGGAGATGGAGAAAGGAGATTGATTCAGAAATTGGCAAGGCTACATCTTGCCCACCCTATCTCCTAATCCACTAGTGGGAATGCACAAAATAGTGTTTACTTACCCCATTTCCCAAGCTCCCTTTACCATGAAACTCTTTTTATCCTGAAGTCCATATTCATATCTTGAAGAATTAGTGATACACATTAGAAAGTACTAGTATACAGACAGAACATGGTTTTCAAAGGTTTGTATCCTTTTTTCCTTTCTCATCAACCATCTGTTAATATTCAATAAGAACCAATGTTCTGAGGAACATTCTTTGAGAAATTCTGCTTAATGTAGCCTTAGAGCCTCTGATCCAATATGAGGTATTCCTACAGTTGAACCCTCTAAGAGAAGTTCCCTTTCTTTTTTCTTTTGGGGCACTTCATAGTAAATCCCTGTTTACTAATGAATGACATTTAGCAGATCTGAGTTAGTCTACACATAAATTATTATACACATAACTGCATATATTACTGTACACAGGGTTACTCAGTAAATATCTGTCCCCTTTCTCTTCCTGCCTCTGAAAGCCAGTGATATTTGTTACGAGTATACTTTTCACACTTAGTTTCTACTACCTTGATTCATTTTTTTCTGTTTCATATGATATGCATTGCTAGCTGTATTAAATGCCTTTTGGCATCATTTCATGTAATAAACATTCCATTCTCTCAGAGCTGTGTGATAATGGTAATAACGATGGAGATAGTGGTGAAATATATACTTTTCCTTTTTGAAAGCCCTCTGACCTACCCATGGAGCTGTCTGATAATGACGACAGTGATGAAGGTCATGCTAAAGTAGACATTTTCTCCCATACCTATCTATTTAAGAAGATTTTCTGAATATCACTAGGAACTTGGCTGCCAGGATGTCACACTGTTTGATTTTCCTCTTACCTCAATGGGCCTCTCCTTCCTAGTCTGCTCTCCTGCTTCTGCTTCAGCTCTTTAGCCCCTAAACACTGGAGGTGTTCAGAGCTTATTCCTGGAACCAGTCCTCTATCCATCTTCCTCCTTCGGTGATCTTGTCCACTTCTATGGCTTTAAATACTGTCCGTATGCTGGCAACACCCACACTTATTTCTTCATCTTGGACCTCTTCCCTGAAATCGAGAGTGATATAGCCAATGCCTCTTTGACATTCTTATTTGACATTTCTTGTTTGTATGTCTCATAAGCATTTCAAACCAAACTAGTCTAAAAATGAGCCCCTGATCTTCTCTCCAAACCTGCTTTGCCCTTGGCCTTCCTTGTCTCAGTAAATGGCATCTCCATTTTTACAGTTGCTTAGGCCAAAAACCTTATAGATTTCTTTCTCTCAATCCCCATATCATATATCGGCAAACCAATTCCACCTCAAAGCATTACTTTCTAAAATTGGACCATTTTTAATACTTCCACTCTAGGTCCGGGCTCCTATCACTTTTTTCCTAGATTATTGCAATTGTCTTTGAATTGGTGTCGCCTACTTCTATGCAAGGGATTTTCAACCTCAGCACTATGGATGTTTTGGGCCAGATAATTTTTTTTTGTGGGGGCTGTCCTGTGCATTGTTGGATGTTTAGCAGCATACCTGGCCTCTGTTACCCCAGTTGTGATAACCAAAAATGGCTGTAGACATTGCCAAATGTCTCCTCGGGGGCAGGATCACCCCTGGTCTAGAACTACTGCTCTAAACCTGATCCCCATGTTACCTCTTTACTTCGTCTCCTACATTCCCCCTTCACTCACTCCTTTCTACACTGCCTCCTTGCTATTTCTCCAATACTCTAGACATTCTCTTCTGTGGGGCCTTTGCACTTGCTTTCCCTCTACATGGAATAATATTGCCTTACATGTCCATATGGCTCACTCCTTCACTTTCTTCTCTTCTTTGCCCAAATGTCTTCTCAAGGAGGCCTTCTTTGACCCCTTCCCCCCAGTTTAAAACTATCAATACCTACCTTCCATTTCTTGTACATCATTTCTCCTTTTCCTGCTCTGTTTTTCTGATTTACTTATTGTCTCTCTTCTCCAATTAGAATGTAAACTTCATTGGTGATAGGTTTTATTTGTCCTGTTTTGTTTGCTGCTCTATTCACAGCATCTAGTACAGTACTTGACACGTTAGATGCTCAATTAATATTTACTGAATGAATGAAAACAGTGAATGAAGAAAGTCTCTGAAGTAATTGAAATATTAAAAAGATTTTTTGTTTCACTGATAGCTCAGGAGCTAGTCAACGACTGGTTAGACACCAAACTTAAGCAAGAACTAGCAAGTGATGGTGAAGATGCTAAAGACACGGTATCAAATATCCCTTCTGTGCCGGAAGCCACTGGGCATTCGAAATATGACAGGTTTGATGGTAAGAACTTGACTGATTGTTATAAGCTTTAACATCTAATAAATGTATCTAAGAAATCTTTTTAATTGTTTGGAATAATACATGATATATTATTTGACTTTTCTGTGTTTTTGCTTAGTTTTATAATTAGCTTTAATTTTTCTTGGTTCAATTTAAATTACTTACCTATATCCTCAGTAAATTCATAGTGTTTTTCAAATTAAAAGTATTGTTTGTAATTCTTCTTTTGATTATAATAGCAATGCATGCTATTTGAGTGTCTTCCCATGTATTGTTGAATGACTCCTTACTTTGATAGGGGCTACATTTAAACATTCTTGTATCATTTTTAAAAATTTTTCTATTTTTGAGAGAGAGAGAGCGAGAGAGTGCACACAAGCCTGGGTGGGAGGCAAAGAAAGAGGGCCAGGGAGAATCCCAACTGTCATCGCAGAGCCTGACACAGGGCTCAATCTTATGAACTGCGAGATCATGATCTGAGCCAAGATCAAGACACTTAACTGACTGAGCCACCCAGAAACCCCTAAACATTCCTTTATCATTTTATATTTATGAAATGCTTCATGTATCTTTATAAGAGAGCTTATTGTTGTGCACAGAGCCAGTTTGTGAGGGTTCCTCAAATGTACTCAGAATTTGATATTATTTTCCTCAGCATAAAGGTAGGCCTGGTGATGGTGGTGGCAGATCCTCATGTGTGACTCAGACACCCTGGGTAAACTCACCTGGCGGCATTTTTCTTGTTTAGGGCTCTACAAAATCAACAAAATCCCCAGCCCAGGAATCACAAAGTCATGAGCTCTTAAAGTTAGAGGAATCCTTCAAGATCAGCTAATCTGATCTCTCCTCTTCACCCCCTCAGACAGAGATCCTTCTATAGTATCCCTAACATGGAGTGATATAATCTCTGCCAGTAGAGGAATGCCTGGGTGGCTCAGTCGGTTGAGTATCCAACTTCGGTTCAGGTCATGATCTCACGGTTCGTGAGTTCAAGCCCTGTGTCAGGCTCTGTGCTGAAAGCTCAGAGCCTGGAGCCTGTTTCCAATTCTGTGTCTCCCTCTCTCTCTGCCCCTCCCTCACTTGCACTCTGTCTCTCTCTCTCAAAAAGAGATAAACATTTTTTAAAAATATTAAAAAAAAAAAAAAAAAAACTCTGCCAGTACAGCTCCCAGAATAGGAGGAGCCCATTTCAGCTGTTGTGAGGCTCTACTCCTCACACATTCTCTCTTGGGAATTTGTCCTCTATAACTTTTACCCTTTAGTACAACAGAAAATAATATCATGTTCCCTTTCCCAAGAAAACTGTTGTTTGTTTGTTTGTTTGTTTGTTTGTTTGTTTTGTGGGTGATATAATCATATCTGATCTCATATACTTCAATGTTCCTGGCTTAAATACACCAGTTCTCTCAACAGTTCTTTATGTCACATCATTTCTAAATCTCATTATCCTGGTTGCCACCTTCTGGATGTTTTCTAATTTATTAATGTCATTACTAAAGTGAGGCATTTCCAGACTTCATATTTATTCTGAAGCATATATGGAATATAGTGAAACTATTACTTCCTTTCATATGGTGCTAATAGATATAGTTATATTTCTTAGACTGGCAATTTTCATCTAGTATCATACCATCCCTCACACATCTTTTGCTTGTAGAGTGTTTTGTTTTCCTCATTTTTTAGATCAAAACTGAACAAAGGTATTATGGAGCCATTAAAGAGGATATTACCAAAAATATTGATTAATGTGATTATCTCAATAGACACAGAAGTACTTAACAAAATCTAACATCCAATCCTAATAAAAACTCTCAGCAAATTAGTAATAGAAGGTAAATTTCAACCTAACAAAGGTCATTTACATAAGATGTACAAAAAACAAATACCAAAATGACAAATATAAATCATATCTTGTCAGGAATTACACCTAATGTAAATGGATTAAATACTCCAAATAAAAGACGAAGATTTTAAAATATGAACTATATGCTGTCTGCAAGTTACACAATTTAGATTCAAAGACACAAATAGATTGAAAGTAAAATTCTGGAAAAAGATATACTGTGCAATTAGTAACCAAAAGAAAGTGAGAACAACTTAGTAATATCAGAAAAAATAGACTTTAAGAAAAAAAATTGTTGGGGCACCTGGGTGGCTCAGTTGGTTAAGCCTCTGACTCCTGATTTCGGTTCAGGTCATGATCTCACAGTTTGTGAATTCAAGCCCCGCATCAGGCTATGTACTGGCAGTGCAGAGCCTACTTGGGATTTTCTCTCTCCCTCTCTCTCTTTCTCTCTCTCTGCCTCTCCCATGCTTTCTCTCTCTCTCTCTCTCTCTCTCTCTCAAAAATAAATTAAAAAAAAACTGTTATTAGAGGGATGACTGGGTGGCTCAGTTGGTTAAGTGTCTGACTTGATTTCAGGCTCAGGTCATGATCTCATGGTAGTGAGATGGAGCCCCGCATCAGGCTCTGCACGGGGCATGGAGCCTGCTTAAGAGTCTCTCTCTCCCTCGCCTTCTGCCCCTCCCCCACTCGTGCTTGCTCTCTCTCAAAAAAAAAATTGTTACTAGGGACAAAGAAGGGAGTTTTATAACGATAAAGGAACAAGTATAAACATACATACACCTACAAAAAAGCCCCAAAATATATGAAGCAAAAACTGACAACGTTGAAGGGAGAAATAGATAATTCAACAATTCTCCAAATTATTTGGAAACCTCATACCCCATTTTCAATAATGTATGGAACTAAACAGAACATCAACAAGAACGATGTTCGCTATCCCTAGTCATCAAGAAAATGCAAATTAGAACTACTTTGAGTAACCACTACATACCTAATAAAATGGCTTGTATCCGAAGACTGATGACACCAAGTATTGGTGAGGATGTGGAGTAACCGGAACATTCCTGTACTGCTGATGATTGTGTGAAATTGTATAACCACTCTGGAAAACAGTTTGACAGTTTTTTAAAAAGTTAAACAGATACGATCAAGCCATTCCACTCCTAGGCATTTTCCCAAGAGAAAAGAAAGCATATGTTCATACAAAAACTTGTACACACATGTTTATAACAACTTTATTTGTAATAGCCAAAATCTGGAAACAACCCAAATGTCTATCCCTGAATAAATGAACAAATCATGGTATACCCATACAGTGGAGTACTAATCAGCAATAAAAAGTGATAAACTATTGATATAACATGAATCTCAAAAATAATTATGCTGAGTAAAAGAAGGCTGACGAAAAAAGTACAGAGTGTATGATTTAATTAATACAAAATTCCAGAAAATGTAAATTTATAGTGTGAGAAAGCAGGTCTGTGGCTGCCTGGGATAAGACAGAGAACGTGGGGAGGAGTGGGAGGAAGAGCTTGCAAATCAGCATGAGGATCCTTTTGGAGCTGACAGACATGTTCCTTATCTTGGTTTTAGTGATGGTTTTACTGGTAGATGTATATGTCAAAACTTATGGTAGGCTTTAAATATTTACAGTT
Source organism: Panthera uncia (assembly GCF_023721935.1). NCBI lineage: Eukaryota > Metazoa > Chordata > Mammalia > Carnivora > Felidae > Panthera > Panthera uncia. Next base: position 59,234,735 of record NC_064810.1, on the reverse strand, counting down.
TATTGTATGTCAATTATACCTCAATACAACCATTTGAAAAAAAAAAAAGCAACGGACGGGGCAGTTGGCTGGCACAGTCGGTGGAGCACATCACTCTTAACCTCAAGGTCGGGAGTTCGAGCCCCATGTTGGACGTGGAGCTTACTTAAAATAAAAAAATGTAAAAAAGAAGCAATAGAGTCTTCAAGGATGTTTAGACTGAAATAGTATCTTTTATGTTTGGCAATGAAGGAATCTTTAGTGACTTGGGGAGGGAAGATTCATCATTTTTCCTCTCAGCTGAAGGTAGTTAATTGCTGAGGGCTGTACTCACCCAATTGGCATTATCAGTTACTGTTTATTAAACACCCACAGCTTTATATTTTTATTATACCAAGGTTATTTATTTAAATATGGAAATTGTACTAAATTTTTTTTCCCTCTTTTTGTTCTTGCTCTGTCTCCCCCAGAGTTATGTGGCTATTTGGAGGAAGAAGAGGAAAGTACCACTGTTCAAAAATTTATAGACCATCTGCTCCATAAAGAAGTGGTGGATTCTGGAATGTTGGAAGATCTTGGAATGAATGGAAACCAAGACAAGCAGCAGCAGAAGGATCCTCGCCTTACCATGGAGATGAGACATAAGCAGGTGGGAGGGAAAAACAAAATTAAAATGGGTAACAGGAAGCAATCTTTGTGTAGCACATTTAATAAGCTTAAATAAAGACTTAGGCTTTATTATGAAAAAGGGTGCCATCTGTGGTTTGGTTAGAAAGAATAAAAATAAAATATAAGAACTTCAGAAGAAAAATAATGCTCATAAACTGAGGACAGGAAACAATTTAAGAAAACCAAAAAAGAGAACAATTGATTTTGAACAATGGAGTGGTGAACTAAACTTTATATTAGTTTGTATGTGATATTTTCTATTATAAATATGTAGATTGGTTTTGCTTGAATTTGGTTTTTGAACTGTGACATCAATATATTAATATCATGAATATTCTAGTGAGTGTTATAATGATAATTCTTTTCCAGACAACTGAAAAATTCACTCATTTTGTGATTATAATTTGAAAGGGAGGACAGATCTGAATTAAATCTAGTTCAGCTGTTTTGAATTAGAAAGGCATATGGGAACTTTCTTTTCTTCAAAGGGAATAAATAGTGGGTTATAGGAAAAAGATGCATCTCCACTCTTTGTAGGGGAACTTTAGGAAATCAGAATGACCAAGTCTTTTCCACATGTCCAGAACTAAGACTGAACTAAAATAATTGCATATACATTTTATGCTACCTTTTTATAACTCTGAATTTCTGATTGTTTTAAATTATTAAGATGTGCCTAATCAGCACTGGAGATATTAGAAAAATGGGTAGAAGTATGATCCTTTTGGGTTTGTGAAAAAAGGGAGGAGAGAAGGTTTAATAAGAGATTGTCTTCTCATAAGTGGAGAGTAAGGTGAGGGTAAAGGTAAGTGACCTAGGAGGGAAAGGAGCACTCCTGTACTTACAGTTAGCCAAGCCTCTACAGAATCAGTATGCTTGAAAAATTGTGCTTATTCAGAAATACCTGTGAAATTCATGGTTTTGATTTCCAAATAAGAGCCAGAATCATTGATATATTTAAATAATGATAAAAACGAATAAAGGGTAGGGGGCACCTGGGTGGTTCAGTTGGTTGAGCATCCAGCTCTTGATTTGGGCTCAGGTCATGGATTGAGCCCTGCGTATGACTCCATGCTGAGACTGGAGCTGCTTAAGATTCTCTCTCTCCCTCCTTCTACCCTTCTCCCCCACTCACTCTCGTTCACTCTCTCAAATAAAATTTTTTTTTTAATGAATAAAGTGTGTGGTGTTCTTAAAGCAGTATATCACTGTTCTATCCTTCACAATGTAGCCTCCCCCAAATATCCATATTCTTTCTTAAATTATAATCAGCCTGCAGACCGGGCCCAAATGAACAGCAGTAGTGTATATCTTGGAAAACTTTAGGGGTCAGAAATTATTACTAAGTAAGCATCCAGAATGTGGCATCTGACCCATTAGATTTTCAACTTTTCCGTGATGCAAATCATTCCCAGACTCTTTGGGAGTCCTCCTACCTGACTTCATCTAGACTTTTGAATTGGTTTGTACCCAGTAAACATGAATTCTTCCTATTTTTCTGATAAACAGTGGGCTTCTGGGCCAGAATTTTCAAACTGGGCATATTGTGAACTTGAAAATGTATTCTAAGCTTTTGCATATCCTTTTCTACTTGAAAGGCTGCATTTCACCCTTGTTGTATTCTCTTTAAGGTAAAAGAAAATCGCCTAAGACGTGAGAAAGAACTAGAGCGCCAGAGAATTGAAAAGACCCTGAAAAAATCAGCGTTGTTAGAGGCTCAGTATTTGGTGCAAGAAGAGAAGAGAAAGAAGGCTCTGGAGGCCAAGAAAGAGGAGGAGGAGATTCAAAGGGAGATGGTAAAGCTGCGGAGGGAGATAATTGAGAGGAGACGCACTGTGGAAGAAGCATGGAAAATGTAAGCCGGTCGTGGTGAGCAGTGTGGAGTTTTTTTGTTTAAGCAGTCATTTTGGAAGTACTCTAAAAAAAATGGACGTTGTAATAGCAAAACACAAAGGAGAAATCACCCACCATTCCAGTATCTTAACAAATTATTTAACATTTTTCTGTTTCCTCTGGGTCTTGATCCCTTTACATACTTAAGGTACATTTAATTTGTTATTTTGCTTGTCATAATTAACATATTGCCCAGAGTCCTGAGGTCTGTGTATTACCCCACTGAGTTCCTAGACCATAGTTTATGTAATGACCTCCCCGCCCAACCTGATAAGCATTTCAACTCTTTCAGGTTTGTCACCATGTAATAATGCAGTGAGCTTCCTTAAGCATAGAGCTTTTTATATTCTTAGGCATGTAATTACTGAGTTAAACGGTACAGGCCTTTTAATGACTCTTGAAACACTGCCAAATTGCTTTCGAAATGCGTTATACTTATTTACACTATTGCTGGCAGTGGGCCAGATTAGTACACTCTTCTCAGCATTGGGGAGTACTATCACTTTCAGTATTTTTGCACTTTTAATAGGTATTATATTAGTTAGTTTGTATTTCTTTCATTACCTGTATATTTGCTCACTGTGCCTCAGCCTGTGTGAATTGTGTGTCTTACCTTCTGATAATCCTACAGAATCCTCATTGCCTTCCAGCCACTGATCAAGAACGGGAATATCTGACATAAGAGGAAAATCAAAATAGTCTTCACTGGATGTAGTACTATTATGTACTATCCTTATGCAGAAAATGAGCTTCCTAAATGAAATACATAACTAATGTATTTATTCTGAGAAACAGCACTGATGCATAAATTGGAAAAACCTTGGAGCAACATGCCTCAAGTGACTGAATACTCAAAACTCAAAGGCTAGAAAGACCTATTAGATAATCCCTTCCACCCCACCAGCCTACACAGCTTTTCCCCCTGTGTTCTTGATTGCTCTCATTCTACCCAATTTAAAACAGCTCGGCAGTGGATGTGGGCTTCACTCTTCCAAGTGCCAGCCTCAGGCTTCCTCCAGACGCCATTCCTTTCAGAAAGCAATCAACAGTGTTTTAGGGAGTTTCTCGCTAAGGGCAACCTTACTTTTCAGGTTGCTCTTAAACCCTGAAAAATCTAGGCAGACCTAAAATAAATTATGAAAACAGGTAACATTTGATTGTAACAGGATGCTCTGTTCAGAGTGGGCACTCATCAAATGTTCACTGACCACTCATTTCTTTTAAAAGTTAAAATCTTGTCCATGAGTCCAGCGATTCAGATAATATGCTCTACTGCTAGCAGATGAACTGATTTTAAACGTTCTAGAAAGTAATTTGGCAATAAACAACAAGAGCCGTAAAAATGGTGTTATCACTTGACCTGGGAGTTCCAGTCTTAGGAAAACTCTCCTAAGAAAATGATCAGAAATCCAGGCAAAGATTTGTGCACAAAGATTATTAATATAATATTATTTATGATCAACATTAATAAATATTAGAAAAATTGATAAAAATGGTGGTACAATCAGATATCACTGACATATTGTCAGTGTTTGTTTTCTGGGTGGAAATATGGATGGCTTTTATAGCTCTGGTGTTTCACAATGAGCAGCTATTACGTTCATAACATATTGTAATGTTATTTTAGAAAATCAGATCCATCGTATTAGAACTGTATTTCTTTAAATGGCCACTATGATCTGCCTACAAGTGTCTAATATAACATTATTATGGCATCTGGAGAGAGTCAGTAAAATTCTATTATTGATAGACCTTTTTAATTTTTTTTGTAAGCTATCCTAAATCTGCTTCCCTACATAGTTTCAAAGTATCTCCTCTAAGAAATCTTTAATTACAAAGGGAAAAATGGCAACTTTACACTGGAGAGGCCCTTTTAACCAAGTGATGGTCAACAGCACAAGTAATAAGATACAACATTGTGCATCCCCTGTATGTATAGGAGAATTAATGAGAGCATGTTTATAGAGTATTCTGGCATCCCTCTCTCAGTTTGAGTTTCCACAACTGTGAAGTGAAATTCAGAAAGACCTGAGTTTTCACAGCTGGTTTGTGGGCCAAAGCACATAAATCCTGAGTCCTGACTAGGTGCTGTGTATACGACATCATCTTACACACATACATGTACACGTACTTTAGTACATGCCAGTAAGAAAGCAGTGGCTGTGAGCTTGCTTGAATTGGCAGGTGTGAGAGAGATGACCTGGGTGAGAAAGAATAGATGGGTGAGACAGGGGATGACCAGAGACATGAGCAACACATTTACTGAGAGATTCCTGTCACTTGTTGAAGGCCTTTTATTAATTGTTATTCTATTTTTTTCTCTTTTCAGCTGTTTTAGAATTAATATAAATTCCCTTCCCTCCTTACTCAAGAATACCTGATTCTTTTATTATTTTTTCCCCTAGAAGCCTTGTAAAAGCCTTGGAGTAAAATTCTCATCCCTTTCTTACCTAAGGTCCTTTTTTGTCTCTCCCTCAGAAGAAAGAGAACTTATGTCTACAGTAGAAAACACCTAGGAGTTGTTAATTCTCAAATTTTGATCAAAGTATCGCTCAGTGGTAAACTCAGTAAAAATACTTTGCCAAAGGGGCACTTGGCTGGCTCAGCCCAGAGAATGTGTGACTCTTGATCTCAGGGTGAGTTTGAATCCCACATTGGGTGTAAGAGATTATTTAAATAAATAAATAAATTTTTTGAAAACTTTACCAAAATATCTATAGGGCCTTCTATTTTTCAGAGCATAACAGTTTTATTTCATTTAGTGTATATTTTATAAAGGAGTAAACTAAGGCTCACAAAAAAAAAAAAGAAAAATCATCCTATTATGGACTTTTAGAACCAGATCTAAAAATCTGTCTTCTGATGGAAAATTCAGTGTTCGTTCCACTATGGTAGGGTGTAATTGCCCATTGTTAAGTCTCTTGTTCTTACATGTATTTTTAAAACTGTTATTAACAGAGAGAAGAAAAAGCAGGAAGAAAATTCTCAAAACAATACAGAAGAAAGCATCTTTCAAAGTGATCATATTCTGGATGAAGAAAAAATGGCGAAAGAAAGAAAGAAGAAACTGAAAGAGTTATTAATCCAGACTTTCAAGGAAAATCATCAGGTAGGAATTGTAACATACCTTTATTCAGCATAAATGACAGAGGGCTCTCTATCAGAGATACAACAGTGTCACACTAAGCCCAACTGAGGCCTCACTGCAAATACCAGAATTGCCCACACCACTATGCTGCCCAGCGGACTTAGGGCCTGGGGCAGTGCTCCATGGACCAAGAATTCCCTGGTCCCAGGGCTATTCTTATATGTACTCTGTGTGATCCTGGGAAGTCAGGTGTGAATTTGGGATGGCTTCCTAAATTATTACCCGTTTCAGAGTAGCATGGAACCACCAGTGAGTTCTCTGATAGGTTTCGAAAGCTCGGCTTCTACGGTCTTCTGGATTATTCAGAAGAATTACTCAGAAAGTCACTTGCTTTCTGGTAGCTATGATCTTAAAGCAAGATACACTTTTCCTTTTCATGGTCTGCATTTTCTTTTACTCTTTTCTCCCTCTCTTTTACTTTCACTTTTTGTAAAATTAACTGGTCAATTTTTTATTGACAAATGAGCATCTTTTCCAGGCCATTTGAGCATAAATTTGTTTCAGTGAAGTGGGATTCACAATAGTGTGCATTTGAGGCTTAAAACATGTCAGGTGTGGAGCACCTGCGTGGCTCAGTCGGTTAAGCATTTGACTTTGGCTCAGGTCGTTATCTCACAGTTGGTGAGTTTGAGCCCCGCATCGGGCTGTGTGCTGACAGCTCAGAGCCTGGAGCCTACTTTGGATTCTGTGTCTCCCTCTCTCTCTGCCCCTCCCCCACTCACACTCTGTCTCTCTCTGTCTCTCAAAAATAAATAAATGTTAAAAAATTTTTTTTAAAAACATTTCAGGCGAAAGGGATTACTTGGAGGATTTGTAAAATGAGAAGGTTGGATGAGAAAAGATAAACATGGATATATTTTATGTCTTTTATAACACCCACCTATGGCTTTAGACTTTGCTGAAATTCAGCAAACAGTAGTGGAATGAATGCAGGAATGCATGGATTTAACAAGAGAAAAGAGAATGTCAGGATGATATTGAGGAGTTTAATAAATGTAGGACAGATTTACAAAAGCCCTGAAAATCAGAAACAGGAATTTGAATATAATATTGATAACTAGGATATGAGCAACAAAGTAAAGGAGTGTAAGCAATTTAAAAAAAGAAAGAGGGGAGCACCTGAGTGGCTCAGTCAGTTGAGCTCCAACTCTTGGTTTCAGCCCAGGTCATGATCTCATGGTTCGAGGGTTCAAGCGCCACATCAGGCTCCACACTGACAGTGCACAGCCTGCTTGGGATTCTCTCTCTCCCTGTCTCTCTTCCCCTCTCACTTCCCCAACTCATGTGCTCGTTCTCTCTCAAAAAACAAAAAAAACAAAAAAAACCTTAGACACGTTTGATGGAGGCATTTTGGACTGATGGGCAAAAAGTCATAATTGTTGAGATATAAACCAACAAGATTTCTGGTTAGGGTTTTGGCTTTAGGAATAGAGAGGGTAACATAGTAGGAGGAAATATTAAGAATTGGGATTAACCTTTTGAGAAAGATTGGCAAGGACTCTCAGATGCCTAAAATAGATTACTCAGGTTTTTTTTTTTTTAAGTTTATTTATTTATTTTGAGAGAGAGAGAGAGAGAACGAGCTGGGGAGGGGCTGAGAGAGAAGAGGACAGAGGATCTGAGGTGAGCTCTGAGCTGTCAGCGCAGAGCCCCATGGGGGGCTCGAGTTCACAAGCCATGAGATCATGACCTGAGCTGAAGATGGATGCTTAACCGACTGAGCCACCCAGGTGCCCCCAGATTACTCAATTTTAAAAGGACCAGCCATGGGGTGTCTGGGTGGCTCAGTCGGTTAAGTGTCCAACTTCGGCTCAGGTCATGATCTGTGAGTTCAAGTCCCGCATCAGGCTCTGTGCTGACGGCTCAGAGCCTGGAGCCTGCTTTGGATTCTGTGTCTCCCTCGCTCTCTGCCCCTCCCCCACTCACGCTCTGTCCCTCTCCCTCTCTCAAAAATAAATAAACATTCAAAAAAAATTTTTTTAAAGGACCAGTCAGGAATTCCTGGGTGACTTAGTCAGTTGAGCATTGGACTGTTGATCTTGGCTCAGGTCATGATCCCAGGGTCATGGAATCAAGCCCTGAGTTTAGCTTGGAGCCAGCTTAAGATCTCTCTCTATCTCCCCCTCCCCCTCCCCGTCTCCCTCTCCCTCTCCGTCTCCCTCTTCCTCCCTCTCTCTCCCTCTCCCCCTTTACCCATCCCCCACATGCACACATATTCTCTCTTTAAAATTAAAAAATTAAAAAACGATCAGCCAGTATAATTTAAAAATTTGAGACTATGAGTAAATGATCTCTACTTCACACAGATTCTGCTTAGTGATCCTATACTTTATTGTTTTTAAGTTATTTTGAAATAATTGTAGACATACAGAAAAGGTTGCAAAAACAGTACACAGAGTACCTGAATACCCTTCACCCAGCTTTCCCCAATGTTACCATCTTATGTAAGCATAGCATAAATATCAAAACTAGGAAATTAACCTTGGTACAACACCATTAAATACATTAACTAAACCACAGACCTTATTAGGATGTCACCAGTTTTTTCACTAATGTCCTTTTTTCTATTCCAGGACTCAGTCCATAATTCTACATTAGGGAATACCTAGGAGTATATATACCTAGGACTCAATCCATAATTCTGTTTCATCTAGTTGTCACATCTTCTTTGTCTCTTCCAGCTTTGTGACAGCTCCTCAGTCTTTCCTTCTCTTTTATGACCTTGACATTTTTTTAAGGGTACTGATCAGGTATTTTGTAGAATGTCTCTCAGTTGAGGTTTTCTGATATTTTCTCCTGCTTAGATTGAGATTATACATTTTTGGTGAGATTACTTAAAGAAGTGATGCTGTGCCCTTCTCAGTATCGTATCAGGATGTACAAGTGTTAATATGCTAGGTTTCTATACTATAAAGTTACTATTTTTCCTTTGCAATGTCTTAGAAGAAATATTGTAAAACTATGCAAATACCCTGTTTCTTCTTAAACTTTCACTTACTAATTTTGGCTAGTTTACTACTACCTAAATTATCTACTAATTTAGGTAGATAGATCTTGCCTGCAACATTAATGTATTTGTCTAATGATGATTTTGTATTTCCCTCATTTCTTTTCCATTTATTAACTGAAATTCTTCTAGAAAGAAAACCTGTCCTTTCTCCCCAATTTATTTATTTATTCAATTACCTACTTTTATCAGTATGGGCTCCTAGATAGGTATTTTATTCTATGGGTTATAATCTATTATTATCGTTGTTTACTTTGTACTCAAATTGTTCTAACTTTGGCCATTGGGAAATCTTTCAGGTTGACTTCTTTGTTCTTTCAAAATATTTCCATTGTTTTGGGGGCACTTGCTTTCTTTCTGGCACCATAGGACATTCCAGGCCCATCTTGTATTTTCCCTGTTCCAGCCCTGGAATGAACCACTTCTACACGGAACTCTGGTTTCTTTATTGGAGAATAGTATTTAGAAACCAAGATCTGAATAGTAGGTGCTCTCCATGCTCCTGGGGTGTCATTGCTTGGCAGACAGAGCTGGGAAACATATGTGTGTGTAGTAACCCACGCATGCACCCACATTATTTGTATTTCTGTGTCTGCCTATCTGTATACATACTAAAATCCGTGAGTTCATACTGGTATCTCTAATTCCAGTGCAGTAACACAGGGGTCATGCTATTCTTCCCTCTTCCTTATTTATAACTTATTTCTATAACTGTCTGTATGTTTATTAAAATAATCATAAGTTCATAATGATACCTTCAACTCTAATCCAGCACCACGGGTTTCAGTATAGCCCCTCCCCCTTGCTGATTTAGAATTCCTTTTTCAGACAGTGAGAAACCTGACACCCATTATCAAAAATCTATTTACTTATTCTAATATACTATAGAAGTAGTTTCAGAATTGCCAACCCATACTGCTATGTAAACAAATATACTAACCAGAGTATAGTATTTGTACATTATCTTCATTTTCAATCTTATGCAGCCAGAATATTGTTACTTAGGTTGGTTCTGCTCTTCCCCTTCCCCTCTCCCTTCCCTTCAGTGTGATTATGTTGTTCATTTGTAATATTGTCAGTGAACCTGTAATTCTGATTTCTCCAGTGTATATGAGTATAACTGAGACATGGAGAGAATCCACCTACCAGACTCCTCCAGCTTTTACATAGACGTGGCTGGAGACAGGATAGGCCTCTGGTAAATGCCATGGAGTAGCTCATTACCTTGGCCCTAGTCCACATTCCTACCCTGGTTCTAAAGGAGCCTAAAGCTGCCCTTGGGAAATGAAACTTAAAACACTCAGCAGCCTAAATATGATCACAGGATAAAAAGGGGGAAAATGCCTAGCTGGCTTGCAGAGAGTGACTAGATAGCAGGAAACTCTTGTCAGCACCCTCAAAATGGTTCACTGGCACAAACCCAACAGCCAGCTATACAGAGTATTTACAGGAAGACTGGAAAGAATCTGTTTCTAGGAGTTGTTCTAGTTCAATCTCCGTTAATTCTTGTAATTCTTTGTGCTTTGACTGTGGATTCTATTTGTTCCCCCCTAAACAATCTCTTAACATCACATTTGGGCCAAGTTATTTAATAGGAGACTTTCTGAGAGAAACTGAGTGAGGCCTCTTATCCAAACAAAAGCTCAGGTGCAGCACTATGCATGCGTCTTTCCCACATACTTCATTGCCAGCTCTCTTTGTTTTATTAAAAACATCTGTTTTTGCATAGAAACTCTCTACTTCCATTTTCTCTCCTAGTTTCTCTTTGATCTTGCAGTGAAATCTCTTAGGGAGATTCAGCAATCCACATGTCATTGCTAATTAGCAGAAACAACAAGGGATTAACTATGAAACTTATACTATTTGGAAAATGGCCTTCTGAATTCTTGCCCTATCTTGAAATACATTTTATGTCTTGTTAATAAGATAAGAAAGTCTATGAAACAAGACTTGGGAAAGTTGAAGAGAACAATGAAACATGGGTTAATACTAACTGAAATCTTAACTCTGTGGGGGAGGGTTTTGGTTTGCTTATTTGGTTGGGTTTTTCTGTTAGAGAGTAAGATAATAGTGACCCCCTAAGAAATCATTGTTAATGTTATGCTTATGGCATAGCGCCTTCCAAAAGGCCACCCCAAACTAAACCAAGGGAACATGGGGATATAGGGAAAAGAAGCCTAGATTTTTCTAACAAGATGATGAAAACAGTAGTTAAGTACCTCATTTATATAGCACAATTCATCCCTAGAGATCTTAGTTACATCGGGACTGCCTACACACCACTGAGGTAAAGCCATTTCTGAGCTGAAACATAGCAACCATCCTCTCAGCAATGTTGTCTGTGTTTGGGGAAAGAAATGAAGGAAAAGCCTTTTTGCAAATAAAACTGTAGGGAAAGAAATGTCAGGCACACACATGAAGGACATTGGCTCTAAGCTATTGGCGAAGACCATGTGTGGTATCATTTTAGGAGGGGTTTGAAACATTATTATGTTTTACTTCATGTAGCTAACTCTGGAAAATATCCAAGTAAAATTTGATCGGTATTAGTAAGGAGGTTGTTTAGTTTGTTGTTCTGCTCTTCCTTACCCTCATCCTCTGAGTAACTAGGGTTTCCCATTCTCACAGAAGGGACAGTGAGAGTCCGGTTACCAAAATATCGTGCTGGGGTTTTGCTTTTCAAAATGCCATGAAGCTGTTTGATCCAGAGGTTCCAATTCATGTATATGTAATTGTCTTTTGAAAAAAGTTCTGATTAAATTCTGCTTTAAAAAAAAATAAGAGCTTTTGGCATAAATGGAGCCCATTCTATAAAATTTTATGAGTTGACTATCATTTCCCCTAAATGCTAGACATTTTGGGTGAATATATATAAGGATCTTGAGAACCATATTGGTAGAAACAAATGACATTACATCATTGTCTTACTGTCAGACTACCCTGGAGGTGAACCTAACATTTGTCTAATATATTCTGAGATGAGCTGTACTCTCGGCATAGTTTGAGGGTGTGTGGCTGGGGTGGGAGAATGCACAGGGAGTGGGGATTGGTAGGAGGGAAGAAATTTGGAAGAGGAAGAGAGAGGAAAAGAGAGAGGTGATGGGAAGCAGTGGGTCTGCCCTCCCTAAGACAGGAGGCCCTGAAAACTGGTCTAAGCTACATTGAGGAAGGAGCCTTATCCTAATGAATAGTCAGGTTATAGGCTATATCATGATCATTCTTTAAAAGATCCAGGGATATTTGTTGGTTAACAATTTACTGTATGAGGATGCCTAGGTGGTTCAGTCGGTTAGGCATCCAACTCTTGATTTCAGCTCAGGTCATGATCGTGGTTCATGAGTATGAGCCCCACATCTGGCTCTGTGCTGACAGGTGTGGAACCTGCTTGGGATTCTCTCTCTCCCTCTCTCTCTCTGCCCCTCCCCTGCTCGCACTCTCTCTCTCTCTCAAAATAAATAAATAAACTTAAAAAAAAAAAAAAAAGAATTTACTATATGGTAAGACTAAGCAACTTCTTTCTGAAATTGTACTATTTCTGAAGAGAAGCAGAATTAGATAATTAAAGCAACATTATTGCTTAGCAGAATTAAGAATTTACAAAATGCCCTAATGTTGGCAAATACACAGTGACACATATGTGTGATGTGATTTAATGTCTGATGTATAGAATTTATTTTTAAATACTCCAGGGGAAAAAAAAATGAATGGAGGAGACATAAAACAAGATTAGCAAAACGTTGATAATTTTTGAAGCTGAATGAGGGGTTTATTCTTCTACTTTTGGGTATGTTTGTTAAATTTCTGTAATAAGGGGTATTTTTGTGTATGGGATTTTTTTTTTTAAGTTTAAAAAAGGAAGGAGAAAAAAGCTAAGTACAGAAGTTAAAAGAGCATCACACCTTCCAGGATATAACAAAAGTAGCTTTTTGTCTGTAACTGGTGTTAACATTTTGCACAGTGGTTTTGCACAGTGGTAGTTGTCCAATTGTAGGCCTTTGGGCTTCTCCGTGGAACCAGGCGTTGTCCAAGTCTCAGTGCTGTGGGCAGGGAACTGAATGTATTTTCCCTAATGTAATTAATTATAGGAGTATTTAACGTTGGGGTAGGGGACACAATGACTTCCTCTCTTTTCTTTGGGGCGTAATGATGAAAATCAGGAATAGGGTGCGTCACAGGGTACTCCTTCCCAGGGGCATGCATTTTTGCCTGAATAAGGATCTTCCTTTCCCCACCCCCCAGGATTGCATAGGTTCTATGGGGCCTTTAGCCTAGCTCTATTGGTCCCCAAAAGGAAAATAGTTGAGGATTGCCTCCTGTTGTAGCTATAGAGTGCCTGTTCCTCTTGGCCAGGGAGCAGCAAGGGGTCACCTGGGGCCCCACAGAGCCTGTGGCTTTATTGCTAACATCGGAGCCTTGGTCAACTCCCGTCCAGCACTAGTTGCACCACAGTTCAGTTCTGTTCAGCAGAAATAAACTGTAAACTTGTTGACATTTTTGTCCTCTTTACAATGCATTGTTTATTTTTCCATGACTGAGAATTTTGATGCAATTATCACGGAGATTTCTGACAAAAGGGAAATAGCTGAGGAATTTTGATGAGTTCCCCACTTCATTAATCAGAACAAGCGTCTCTAGTGACAGGGTCAGAATTACAACGAAGATTAGATAGCAAATTGCTGTTCCACCTGATGCCAATCATTCCCCACGACAGCAGTGTGATTACACGTCAGGGAAGAGCTTTTCTTGCCAACAAAATGAGGGCAACTCCAGTGCAGGTAATAAATTTAGCAGGGCGAGCTATCATTTCTCCTCTTGAGTGGAGTCCTTAACGATCAGAGGATGTCTTATGGAAGATTTTGAGAGGATGAGAAGAATTTCCCTTAAAAACTTACTCAATTTCACTTTGTGTAGTATTTTATTTTATAAATTATTATAGATATGTATTTAGGAACAGTCTTTCCCACAGTGATTTTCTGTATTTTACTTACCTGTACGAAGCCTTAACTCTCACCACAACTACGTTAAAAAGATGTGCAAGTTAGTGAAAAGAATATATGACCGTAGTTGAAAATCTGTCAGAAACAAAACATGGTACAGAAATAAAGGAACTAAGTAAGAAATGGAGGGAGGTCAGAATGGTTGTCTGATGAGTTAAAACATTAAATTCTGAGGGGCGCCTGTGTAGCTCAGTTGGTTAAGCGTCGGACTTCGGCTCAGGTCATGATCTCACGGTTCATGGGTTCGAGCCCCGCGTTGGGCTCTGTGCTGACAGCTCAGAGCCTGGAGCCTGCTTTGGATTCTGCGTCTCCTTCTGTCTCTCTGCCCCTCCCCTGCTCATGCTCTGTCTGTCTCTCTCTCTCTCAAAAATAAATAAACATCAAAAAAAAAAAACCATTAAATTCTGAAACCAAATTTATTGAATAATATGTATTAAACAGAATGTATTCCTCTTCCAACACAGTTGTGACTTTCAATAATAGTTCTTGTTTCAAAGAGCAAAAGGATAGAGCACTATTGTAGTGGCACTGAAGAGGAGAAGCAGGCCCGGGAACAGCAGGGACTCAGCTGGGGGGAGAGGTAATAGAGAGAATAAATAGATCATGACTATGGAAGTATGCCACTTCTCATCACTTCTAAATAAAAGCAGAGTGCTAGCATCTTCCAGAGAAGACAGGACTGAGAGTATTTTCCTTTCCCAAATACTTTCCTCCAAGTACATTTATGGGAATCCTATTTGCCCGAATAATGTTTGCCATGAATCAAGAATAACTAAGTGGCTATTTTTGATTCACACTTTTATTTATTTTTTTTTACTTTAATGAGATTGCTCTTTTGAGTAGTCAATCACAAGTGAATTTCGAGAAAGCAGTTGCTGTGAGGGCTCCTGGGTGGCTCAGCTGGGTGAGTTTCCAATTCTTGATTTCTACTCAGGTCATGATCCCAGAGTTGTGGGATCAAGCCCTGCATTGGGTTCTGCTCTGAGTGTGGAGACTGCTTAAGATTCTCTCTCTCCCTCTGCCACTCTCCCCTTCTCATGCTCTCTCTCTCTAAAATAAAATGTATTAAAAAAAAGAAAAGAAAAGAAAGCAGTTGCTGTGAGTCTGTCACTTTGCTGTTACTAACTTTTATGTAGTGAAACTGAATCATAGATCGTTAAAACTGATCATTTTGCTCTTAAAGTCTAATCTTAACTATTTGACAGACATATAATGACAATAGCATTTATTAACACAAATTTTGCCCTTTTAAATTCACATATGTTCCAGCAGTGCTCTTCTACCATAGTAAGGTATATATTGCGTTTTTTCTCTTTCAGTATAAAAGCAGCAAAAAATTTGCCCTTCATTTTTAAAAAGAAGACTTTTTGCCTAATATAGATTGGGTCATCAGGATGCCAGAATATTTCAGTATTAACCTTAGGTATGCCACTAGCTTTTCACTCTGTGAATTTAGTGATTAACCCTTCTCTACTTGAAGTTTAGCTTTGTAAAGTAAATCATAATATCTGCAGTCTCTCCATTTGGTAATGATGGTCTACAAATTAATAAAACAGTGCATGTAATATTGTGCTTACAGCAATGCTTTGAACTTTGTAGACAAGGAATATAGAAATCCAAGAAGGACACTATTAATAGTGTTATTATTGTCCAGGTGGATTATGTTTATACTATTTCATCATTAGAAACATTCCAGGAGTTAAAATTAGAGATAGCTACACACAGAATATTTCATCAGATCGTTCAGGAGGAATATCTTAAATGAATCTGGTATTTTCTTTTGACAATGACACACAAGTTAACAATATATTTTTTTTCCATGGTCTATTTTGTGGGTTAGATAGGCGAATAATGCAAAAAGTATATCCCCTCAACTTTGTAGCTATGTGTCTTTTCTTTTTTATGACTGCAGGCATATCCTGTATTCAGCAAATGTCCCTTCCTCTCTCCCTCTCTTTTCCCTTCTTCCCTCTTTTCCTCCCTCCTTCCCTTCCTTCCATGGCATCTAAGGTAAACGTCTGCACAGTATTCCCTCATTTGACATAATGGAAAGGGAACAAGGGCTTTTTAAAGTTTGCCATGGTTTCTCCTGATAAATAACAATAGGGAAGATTTTGTAGTTTGTCTAAATGGAAATATAACTGAATTCTTGTTATTCCTGGACAAATGGTCTATTTCTAAGAATTCCAACATATGCTTCCTTCCTAATGTTATCAATCTTTCAATTTATATATCCTCTCTCCCTATAATCTCTCAAAAGGAGAGATTATATCTTAACTTTGTTCAGAGTTCCCAAATTTAAACGCAGTGGTGGTTGCTTACTAAATGTTGAAATAGTGAAAGATAAGTATTGTTACACAGATAGAAGCAGTAAGTACAGATGATCCTGGTAGAGCTAACAAGTGCTTGAAGCTGGTCATTAGGCATTCCCTATACTTCCCACAAAGTCACTTTCTATGAAGTTACTTTGTGTTTTATTGCTACCAACACGGATTTTCCATATCCATTCATGGGACCCACTCCCTTCCTTCTGGAGGCTCACAGTCTAGTAGAAACCAGTGAACAGGTGATTATAATACAGTGTAATGAGAGTTTTGATAGAAGAAGCAGAGGTTGCTGAGAACACAGTGGAAGGGCACTGAGATTTGCAGAAAGTAGTTGGTGATAGGAGAACTTCCAGGGAGAAGTGAGTCCT
This sequence comes from Panthera uncia, assembly GCF_023721935.1. Taxonomy (NCBI): domain Eukaryota; kingdom Metazoa; phylum Chordata; class Mammalia; order Carnivora; family Felidae; genus Panthera; species Panthera uncia. The sequence continues at coordinate 59,218,347 of NC_064810.1, read as the reverse complement.
GAAGTATTCAGGTAAAGAGAGGGCAGAAATGGAGGACCAAGAAATTGGTATGAACATAGGAAGGTGTTAAGCAGTGTGGTTGATATAAGGCCAAGAGCTGAAAGTTACGTGATGTGGGAACATTAAGTTTACTGTGAAGGTGGAAGATGAAGGCGACGACTAGATCTCAGAGATTTTCTTAAACCAGAGAGTAAAGTACTTCTCTGGGGATATCTTTAGGGTCAGTGGAACTTGTCTTACTTGTTGTCAGATGCATGGAGTGGAAGATCACAAGTGTCCTGAGCATCTAGTCTCTCTAGACCTGCTCACCAAAGCTCTCCCATGGTCATGGTAGCCCAGCTGAAGCTGTTTTAGCTCTCCTGTTTCCAGACACCAGAGACCCCCATTCCATCCTCATGGGATCGTCTATATTCCTTTGTGTAGGATATCAGCAGGTGTTAGTAACAGAAATTAACTAATTGGTTGGTACTTTATTTTATTAAGTTTATTTTATTTATTTATTGGGGAGGAGGGCACAGAGAGAGAGGGAGAGAGAAAATCCCAAACAGGCTCTGCACTGCCAGCACAGAGCCCGATGTAGGGCTCGAACCCATGAACTGTGAGATCATGACCTGAGCTGAAATCAAGAGTCAAATGTTTAACCCACTGAGCCACCCAGGCGTCTGAATCAGTTGGTATTTTAAGCTCCAAGACAAGTTGGCCATCCTCCTAGAAGCAGGTGTTTCAAGCTTTTCAAACAAGTCCCTTAACTGGGGTCTTAGATATGACTGCTACTCCAGCTTCCCAAAGGACTGGTGCCTGAGAATGAGAATTAAGTACTATAGTTTAAGACATGAGCCTCAGCTGCATGACTTGAATAGTTATACTTGGTTCTCCTTCCATCAAGACGACAGTTGCTAGATTTGTTAGAAAAAGTATGAGGGGGATACCTGAGGTGACAGCTCTCAGTATTAGATATTACAAACACTAGAGCCAATCAGTGGTGATTTTCCACATGTTTCCATTGCAGTGTCAAAAACGGTATTTCTCTGCCTGGCACAAGCTGATCCTTGATCATAGGATCAAGCTGGGAAAAGCTGGGACCCTGTCTGACTGGAAGTTTCAACTGAAAGTCCTGCGGGCCTGGAGAGACTACACAAGATCCCAGAAGTTGGCACGGGAGACTCAAGCCATGGAAAATTACCTTAGGGAAGAAAACAGGTACTATTATCTGTACCATGAAAATCCTTCTGGTGTATTATAGGACATTATTCCTCCTGAAGAATCCCAAAATAATCTAAAAATTATGTTCACTAGAATCATCTCATCCTTTATAAAATGTGGTAATCACTGTTTTTCTATATTACATCCCAAACTAGAAAATTTTAACTGAGGGGCACCTGATGGCTCAGTCAGTTAAGCATCTGACTCTTGATCTCAGCCCAGGTCTTAATCGCAGGGTCATAAGTTCGCACTGGGCATGAAGCCTGCTTAAGAAAAAGAAAAAGAAAAAAAAGAACATTTTAACTGAAAAGTATAAGCAAAGATTTCATTAAAATATACTGATGTACATGCTCTCCTTTTGAAGAAAACAAGTACTATGTTTTTTCCTTGCCCTCTGGATGTCGTAGCATTGCACCTTGGACCATTTTACCAATTCAGAAGACAGAGTTTGGTTTATATGCCAGTAATTCTCACTGATGGAAATACCTGTCTCCACGCTGAATGTTAATTAGGAACACAGGGAACATCCATCTACCAAGGTGATTCCCCCCACTCCTCTGTCTTCTGTCCCACACCTTATTTAGAGGTTTTTGACACCTTTATATCATCTGTCTCTTATGCTTGTGAATGACACAGAATTTGTCTTCAAATAAAACTTCCTTTGTTCCGTCATCTTAAAATTATATACATTTTCTTCTATTCATTTCCAAGTTTAGCTCTGCATCCTTGAACCAAAATCATGGGTATAGAAGGAACCATTTGTTTGTTTGGGGACAGGAGCAGTTTATGTGCTTATGTGTAATCACTTCTCTTACCAGCAACTCTTATTCAGAGTGAAAACTTGAATGAATTGTGTGTGAAACCATTGTTATGTAGAAGGAAATGCTGCCCCCTGGAGTTGTGCAGCTGTGTGACAGCATCAGGCCCTGGGGTGGATACACAGGAGTCTGAAGCCCTTTTATGAGGAAGACAAGATCTAGAAGCAGGACAGGGGCTGAGCAGCATCATAAACCATAAAGTGCATAAATCATCCCCTCTGCCACTGAGAACTTAGCAGAAGTAAGTGTCACACTGACTGAGCAGGCTCCTACAGAGTGCCAGGAAGGGCTTGATCAGGAAGGTGGGTCTTGAGCCAGACTTTGTACCATAAATAGGATATTCCTAGGTGGGGATGGGGAGATGAGGTAATGGCACTTGGTGTTAGCCATTCAGGTTGGCCAGAGATCATCAAGCATGTGGTTTCTCAAGTTCATCAATTTGTGAAAGGCCTTGAATGCCAAGACAAGGAGTTTAGGAATTCTTTGGTAAATAAAGGTGAAGTCTTGATAGTTTTTAAGCAGAGGGATGACTTAGTCAATTTCCCTTTCTTTACAGTATGCTAGGGGGAAAAAAAAAGGTCAGCTTAGAAAACTCTTTCCCATAATTCATTTCTAAGTTCTTAGGACCTAGCGATTCATATAAGGAATTGGGATGATAACTTACTGAAAAAGGAATAGCTAGCAAGATATGCTGGGTAAAGGAGAGAAACTGGAGGTGCTGTAAAAGGGAAGTGACATGAATGATGGTATGAAGGGAGTGGAAACTGAGTGTTGAAGTTAAACATGGCTGTGAAATTTACATACCAGAAGAAACTTGTAGAAGAAAAATATGAAGAACTTGAGATTTCATTGCAATTAAACTGCTTAAATATGAAATCACTAAATGGGGATTTCATAATAGCATTATGTGCCAATTTTTTTTTTTAAGATCTTAGAACGTCTCGTATCTGTGAATTATTTTCAGGTGTCTATTTTTAAACATTCAGAATGGGTACTACATTTTTTTTAAGTGCCAGAGTTAGAAAATACTTAACTTGTAATAATTTTTTTACTACAGAACTTTAGAGCAAAAAAATTTAGAGCAGAAAGCCACCTCAAGGATCGTCTGATCCTGCCTGTCATTTTACATATGTTAAAAGTAAGGCCTAGAGAGAGTAAACGACTCTCTCAAGGTCCAAAGGGCAAGAGTAGCTAGTCCAGGACTAGACTCTGGTCTCTTTGCTTCTGATCCAAATGCTCTTTCCTGTACCACACTGCTTCTGTACTAAATGTTATATAACATCTAGGTGGTGGTTCCCCAAGACAGCTGTATTTTTCATTTGTGTGGCAATTTACTTTAGATGGCTGCAGAAGAAAAATAAAGCAGTAATTAACAAATGACAAGACATGCTGGAAACACATTAGTAGTAAGAAGCTACTAGATACAAACCATCCTTTGTGCTGCTTTCCCAAATCCCGGGCTGTCTGCATGTTTTTCTTTGTTCTAGAAAGAAGGATGGGATATTAAAAGTGGGGAAAAGCTCTAAGTTAGCTACTATAAGCAGAAACCAAGAAACATTAGTGGGATTGAGGGTGTGTGGAGAGCTGGGTTCTTTTCTGTGTTCATCAGAGTTTCTCCTAGTATCTCAGTAGACACCAAATACACATTTACTGAATAATAAGTGAGTCAATGAGGAGTTTATTTGCTTCCTCTTTTGCAATTTAACTTGACAGTGTTTTCAAGTATTTTTTTCCCCAAAGAATGAGCTCAAGGGATATAATGGGTTACTAACCATAGAAACTAAACACTTACCAGATTGGCAAAGCACAGGTGGTTCTGTGGCCCATCCACCTGGACATGGAAATTATTTGCCATGCCCGTTACTCAGATGTCAGCTGTGTCTTCATCCTCCAGCTCTTGCATCCGCACTTGTTTCTGACACCTGAGATTTCCCTCACTGGCCAGTTCCCCCATGCAAGACCTAGCTTTCCTGGCTTCCTTCCTTCCTTCCATCCTTCCGTCCTTCCGTCCTCCCCTTTTTCCTTTCTTTAATTTTCTTTTGTTCTTTCTCCTATTTTTGTCTGTCTCTTTTCTTTTAAAAGTAGTTATGGTAATGGTGTTATAAAATTTCAATACAATATTATAATATAATCTCAACCTTAACAAATATTCCCAAACCTGAGAATTTACTTGCTTAGGTAATACAATAAAACCCTGGTGCACATGCTTAGTTAGACCCTTTGATGTGGTGGTGTTGGAATTTGAACTGTATTTTTACTTTGCTCAGCATGTTTACTTTTAAAAGCTGACTTCATTTCTTCCATTGCTCCTCTCTCCCTTCCTCTCTTAAATTTATGGTGAGCCCTAGACAAAATTAGGAAGGAGCGGGGTTTTCGACGTCTTCCACCAGCCCTTTTTGAGCCCCTGATTTCTCAGTTCTTCCCTGAGAAGTACCTCTGTTTTCCCCTCATTAACCTCTACATTACTTGCAGTCCTGCCCTCTCTTGTACCAGAGTTCTGGGCCTTTCCTGAAATATGCTTTTATCTCTTCCCTTTGTCCCTCAAGCCCCTCATGCTCTTTTACTGTAATCCTCAGTTGATGTTATCCCTCTCAGGAAACTGTGTATACTTTAACAGGCATGGTCTGGAAACAGTGCCCACTATGTAAGTGTTGGGGATTTGAGGGTACTGTGTGGCAGGCCAGTGGGAAAACTGGCCCTTTGACATCCCTCAAACTATGGTGTTCATTTGTTCACTTGTTCTTTCATTCTGTTTGATAGAATTTATTCTTTCAGCCAACCAGCTTTATTGACATTTACTGGGTACTAGGCTCTCTCCTAAGTACAGGGAGGAGGGACTTGAAAAAAAGTGTTAAACACTTGCCTTCTAGGAGTTTTCCATTTAAGTGAAGTTAAACATGGCACCGAACTACTAAAAATAATTGCAACAGAAGGCAGCATAAGATAAATACTCGAGAGTGACATGGACTTGGCTATCGTGCGTTATAATCCCCGGAGGAGCTTTTTAAAAATAGGAATTCATGGGCCCCACCTTCTGAGAGACAGAATGTGGCTAAGTAGAAGAGGGCGTTTTTCAGTTTGGGGAAAAACTGGTAAATCAGCACATAGCTGGGGTGAGCCCACATGCTAGCCTAGAAGAGGGGAGGCTGGGTTGAAAATAGACTGTCAGGTCCCCATTTTCCCACACCTCATTTGAGCTTTCTTTTGGGCAGTCACTTACAGCGCCCCTCTGTGAATCATGTTTGATGCCCTTCCCTCCATGCTCACCTGGTATGAAGGCAAGAGGCCAGAAATTGCATGGCTTCTGAAGCTGGTCAGGCTCCTCATATGTCTGTCATAGAGGCAGGGGGCCCAGATTTGCACTGCCTGGCTCACTTTAAAACCCTTTCAGACAGAATTGTGTTATCTTCTTTTTCCCTGGGGGCTACCTGGTGCATTATTGAATGCATTAGCTCCTTCATTCCTGCTCCTATTCATCCCAAATGCGACTGCTTGCACCGCTGCTGTTTTCATGTGTCAGATTTCAGGACTCAGATCACTAGTGTGTGCTTATTTATTTATCATTTTTCATATCCTTTTAAAAAATTCAAGACACTTTTTAGATATCTAGTAGTTTTGCCCTGAGACACTGTTATCTTCCATGAGAATTTGTTCTCTATGTTTAGGGGGTGTGTGTGTGTGTGTGTGTGTGTGTGTGTGTGTGTGTGTGAATTAGATCTTTTTAAAAAAACTCCTGTAGAACAAGCAATGTAAAGCCTTTTTTTTTTTTTTTTTTAGGGTGATACCATTTTTAGGAGGAATCTGAGGCTTAGAAGCTTCCAGGTACTTATCTAGTCACCCCTATCTATTCAGTTAGTCAGTGTTCTCCTGATTTATAGGTTCTAGTTCATGCACTGATCACTAAGTATCAATTCAGGTGTTGTTATAAACAGCATGGTTCAGGGGCACCTAGGTGGCTCAGTTGGTTAAACATCGACTTCAGCTCAGGTCATGATCTTAACAGTTTGTGAGTCTGAGCTTTGTGTTGGGCTCTGTGCTGACAGCTCAAAGCCTGGAGCCTGCTTCAGGTTCTCCCTCGCTCTCTGCCCCTCCCCTGCTCATGCTCTGTCTCTCTCTCTCAAAAATAAATAAAAATGTTAAAAAATTAAAAAAAATAAGAAACAGCATGGTTCATATTTAAACTCTTATTTAAACCCTAATAGTTTATTTTCTTTTTTTAACTTAAATTTTATTTTATTTTATTTTTACAATTTATTTATTTAAATTCAAGTTAGTTAACATACAGTGTAGTATTGGTTTCAGGAGTAGAACCCAGTGATTCATTACGTATATATAATACCCAGCGCTCATCCCAACAAGTGCCCTCCTTAATGCCCATCACCCATTTGGCCCATCCCCTCACCCACCTCCCCTCCAGCAACCCTCAGTTTGTTCTCTGTATTTCAGAGTCTCTTATGGTTTTCCTCCCTCTCTGTTTTGTGTCTTATTTTTCTCTTATTTTTTTTATTATTAATTTATTTTTTTGTATTTTTCATTTACATCCAAGTTAGCATATAGTGCAATAATGATTTCAGGAGTAGAATCCAGTGATTCATCCCCTACATATAACACCTAGTGCTCACCCCAACATATGTCCTCCTTAATGCTCCTCACCTGTTTAGCCCATCCTCCCACCCCAAATCCCTCCAACAACCCTCAGTTTGTTCTCTGTATTTAAGAGACTCTTATCTTTTGTTCTCATCCCTGTTTTTATATTATTTTTGCTTCCCTTCTCTTATGTTCATCTGTTTTGTATCTTAAATTCCACATATGAGTGAAGTCATGTGATATGTCTTTTTCTGACTAGTTTCACTTACCATAATAGCTTGTAGTTCCATCCACGTAGTTGCAAATGGCAAGATTTCATTCTTTTTGATTGCTGAGTAATATTCCATCTTGTGTGTGTACGTGTGTGTGTGTATACACACACGTACACACACACCATATCTTCTTTATCCATTTATCCATTGATGGACATTTGGGCTCTTTCCATACTTTGGCTGTTGTCGATAGCACTGCTGTAAACATTGGGGTGCATGTCCCCTTCAAAACAGCATACCTGTATCCTTTAGATAAATACCTAGTAGTGCAATTGCTGGGTCATAGGGTAGTTCTATTTTTAACTTTTTGAGGAAACTCCATACTGTTTTCCAGAGTGGCTGCACCAGTTCGCATTCCTACCTGCAGTGCAGAAGGTTTCCTCTTTCTCCTCATCCTTGCCAACATTTGTTGTTGCCTGAGTTGTTAATGTTAGCCATTCTGACAGGTGTGGAGTGGTATCTCATTGTGGTTTTGATTTGTATTTCCCTGATGTTGAGTGATATTGAACATCTTTTCATGGGTCTATTAGGCATCTGGATGTGTTCTTTGGAAGTGTCTATTCATGTCTTTTGCCCATTTCTTCACTTTTTTGTTTTGTTTTGTTTTTTGGGTGCTGAGTTTGGTAAGTTCTTTATAGATTTTAAATACTAACCCCTTATCTGATATTAGAAGATACTGCAAATATCTTCTCCCTTTCTGTTGGTTGCCTTTTAGTTTTGCTAGTTGTTTCCTTCGCTGTGCAGAAGCTTTTTATCTTGATGTGGTCCCAATAGTTCATTTTTGCATTTGTTTCTCTTGCCTCTGGAGATATATTGAGTAAGAAGTTGTTCTGGCTGAGGTCAAAGAGGTTTTTGCCTGCTTTCTCCTCTAGGATTTTGATGGCTTTCTGTCTTACATGTAGGTCTTACATCCATTTTGAGTTTATTTCTTTGGTGTAAGAAAGTGGTCTAGGTTCATTCTTCTACATTCTTCTACATGGCACTGTCCAGTTTTCCCAACACCTTCAGTTTGCTGAAGAGACTGTCTTGGTTAGCCCATTCATTCTTTAGTAGGATGGTCTTTAGTCTCCAATAATTTGTTGTCTTTCCAAATTTTTTTCTTGTGGTTGATTACAAGTTTCATAGCGTTGTGGTCTGAAAATATGCATGGTATGATCTCGATCTTTTTGTACTTGTTGAGGGCTGATTTGTGTCCCAGTATGTGATCTACTCTGGAGAATGTTCCATGTGCACTGGAGAAGAATGTATATTCCACTGCTTTAGGATGAAATGTTCTGAATATATCTGTTAAATCCATCTGATCCAGTGTGTCATTCAAAGCTGTTGTTTCTTTGTTGATTTTCTGCTTAGATGATATGTCCATTGCTGTAAGTGGGGTGTTGAAGTCCCCTACTATTATGGTATTATTATCAATGAGTTTCTTTATGTTCATGATTAATTGATTTATATATTTGTGTGTTTCCACATTGAGGGCATAAATGTTTATAATTGTTAGATCTTGGTGGACGTACCCCTTAATTATGATATAATGCCCTTCTTCATCTCTTGTTACAGTCTTTATTTTAAAATCTAGATTGTCTGATATAGGTATGGCTACTCCAGCTTTCTTTTGGTGACCGTTAGCATGATAGATGGTTCTCCATCCCCTTACTTTCAATCTGAAGGTGTCTTTATGTCTAAAATTGGTTTCTTATAAATATCATATAGATGGATCTTATTTTCTTCTCCATTCTGATACCCTATGTCTTTTGATTGGAGCATTTATTCCATTAACATTTAGAATGAGTACTGAAAGATAGGAATTTATTGCTATTGTGTTGTCTGTAGAGTTGGAGTTTCTGGTGGTATTCTCTGGTCCTTTCTAGTCTTTGATGCTTTGGGTCTTTTTTTGTTTTTGTCATTTTTTCTCCCCTCAGAGAGTCCCCCTTAAAATTTCTTGCAGGGCTGTTTTAGTGGTCATGAACTCCTTTAGTTTTTGTTGTCTGGGAAACTCTTTATCTCTCCTTCTATTTTGAATGACAGCCTTGCCAGATAAAAAATTCTTGGCCGCATATTTTTCTGATTCAGCACATTGAATATATCCTGCCACTCCTTTCTGGCCTGCCAATTCTATGGATAGGTCTGCTGCGAACCTGATCTGTCTTCCTTTATAGGTTAAGACTTTTTTCCCTTGCTGCTTTCATGATTCTTTCCTTGCCTGAGTATTTTGTGAATTTGACTATGATATGCCTTGATTGTCAGTTTTGTTGAATCTAATGGGAGTTCTCTGTGTTTCTTGGATTTTGATGTCTGTGTCTTTCCACAAATGAGGAAAGGTTTCCACTATAATTTGCTCACATAAAAACCTTCTACCCCTTTTTCTGTCTCTTCATCTCCTTGGACTCCTATGATTCAGATGTTATTCCTTTGTAATAAGTCACTGAGTTCTCTAATTCTTATAATGTGCTCCTTTGCATTAGTTTCCCTCTTTTTTACTGCTTCATTATTCTCTACAAGTTTATCTTCTATATCCCCCCCCCATTCTCTTGAAAAAGAAGAAAGGCTAAAATGGATTTAATATCAATCATAGTGACATGAAGCTTCCATAAAATCTCCAAAATACAGGGTTCAGGGAACTTCCGGGCAGGTGAACACATCCACATTGACACCCCAAATACACGGGGACAGAAGCTCTTGTGCTTAGGACCCTCCCAGACCTCACCCTATATATCTCTTCATCTGGCTGTTCATTGGTATCCTTCATCTTATATCCTTTAATTAACTGGTAAACATAAATGTTTCTCCAAGTTCTGTGAGCTACTCTAGCAAATTAATCAAACCCAAGGAAGGGGTGGTTGGAACTTACAGTCTATAGCCAATTGATCAGAAACACAGGTGATAGATAACCTGGTCTTGTGACTGGCATCTGAAGGTGGTAGGAGGAATGGGGGAAGATACTTATGGGACCGAGCCCTTAAACTGTGAGATCTGACACTGTCTTCAGGTAGAGGTGTCAGAATTGAGTTGAGTTCTTGGATACCCTGCTGGGTGTACAAGAATTGCTTGTTGGTGTGGGTAAAAACCTCCACACATTTGGTGACTAGAGTGCCAGAAGTGAGATATTCTCTGAAAACGTAAAAAAGACACACAGGTGACAAACAGTGGGGAAAAACTGGATTTTTCCCTACATGGGAAGGAAAATGGAGTCTTTCCATTATATATGGTCTTTAGCCTTTCTGTGCATGCAGTTATGTACGTATGATGCTCAATTTATACACTCGTGCCAGAAATTCCCATATTTCATCTTGGAAGCATATTGGGACAGGATGTTTTCCAAAGGTAACTCTGTCCTTCATTTTATGATTAATTGGGAACTGTGTCTGAAACCATTTCTTTTGGTTAGCATACCTAAGTATTGCATTGGATTGAGGTTTTAAGACATAAGTGATTTTTCAGTTTCAGAAATATTTATGTTTTTAGTGTTAATCTTTTAAAAAGTATAGAAATTAGCTTATTTGGACTATTGTCACTCTGCTGAGGTGAACTGCAGAGGAACGGGAGTAAAACCATCCTTGTCTCTGGATCCCTGCCTTCTTCATGTCTACTCTTCCATCACAACCCTCAAATGTAGATATTTTAAACACACATTGAAATCCCCTACATAGTCATTATAGAGTGGCCTCTAAGCACTATGGTGAACATGAAATTTTTACCCATTTTCTTACTGTTTAGTCTTTTTGTTATACTTGCAGAAATATTTTTCTCTTTCCCTTTTTATAGTGTCCAAATAACTTCTTCCATGACAATCAGAATCCTAGATCACTTTTTGCTGTTTATGCTGTAAAGACAGGAAATTAACACATCAGATAAATTTCACACTCCCCCCCCTTCCTGAGCAGATTGATGTAAATTGAATTTCACATTAATCAGACAGAGCAATATACATCTTCTATCCAGTGGAAATTTATGATTTTCACTTACTTAAGAAAAGTGCTATAGGCTTTCTATTTCTTTCACTATTTAAACATTGGTATTTTGGGAGCTTTTTCTTACTTGCATTGCTACCTGATTTATTATCCCTATTTCCTCTAAAATTTTTATTTCAAGGTTATTCTGTCTCATACTAGATAATTTATTTCCATCAAATTAAACTCCATGTATAAATGTTTATATTACCACCTACATTGTACTTTTATCACAAAGACATCAGTCTGTTAATCAAATATTGAGTACCTACATTAATACAGTAGAAGGAAGCAATTAAATACAATGAAATCCACTGTTGGCAGAGTTGTTGTTAGTGTTTATCCTGAATTTCATTATTTCAGTGGACTCTACTCTCACCAATTGGTTGTTTCATCCAATGCCTCTGACATAGGTTAAATTCTATAATACTAGAATAGTCTTTTTCAAACTAAGGGTTTTAACCCATTAATGGGACCTGAAATCAGACTCAAGATGAGCTATTTTTTAAAGAAATGGAATGCATCAGAAATGTCAGAATGCACCTCTGGTAGTAAGGGTAAATATTGTTTGGTGAAACTTTTGTTTCATTTAGATATGTTTTTGTTTCAAACATACACATATACCTATAAACTTGTATGTTGAGCCACGGTGTAACATTTTTCTTACTGTAGGTGCCAGTCAAAAAAGATTTAAAAGTCACTTAAACATTTAAGAACTCTAGAAATGTTCTCCTGACTCAGTGACTTAAGAACTTTATGATTTTTTTTTTTATGTAACCCCAAAGAGTCTTTGAGGAGTGTTAAGCATTATGGATATTCAACAGAAATGGGTATACAAATTGTATTCTAGAGAGCATATTCGAGTCACTTTTACAAGATAAAATCAAGTAGGTGTCTAGATAATAGATTTTAAACCTCAGAACTGACCCCTGATGCAATATAATAAGTTCCAAACTCTATAGCTTACTTATTCAGGGACAATAATTATCCACTTTTAGTGCTCAGAGACCTCCATGCTTGAATTCTCAAATGGCTGTCAGAAAAATGTCTCTTAATGGAGATCCCCTTTGGGAAGGGAGTGTAGCAACAAGCATTACCCAACTCCACTCAGTGATGTCTCCTAATGTCATGAAGTATCTGGGAATCAAAAAAAGGTCTTCCTTACAAAGAGAATTAACCAGACTCATTACTAGACTCTGAATGAGTTCCATGTGGGCAAGTGCCTTATCTCTGACACGTCTTTCACACTTGTCTAGTGTTTAGCAAGGCAGTGTTTTATTCATTCAGTTTAAGCATTTGGTAAATGAATCCTTCTCTTTAGAGATCCTGTGTCTGATCAAGTTCTTTCCTAAGATCCACCCTCCTGGTTTCATACTGACTTTTGTAAGTTTTATACTTAATTTGTTATTGACAGTTCACTTGTTAAATCTTGTTCCATTCCCTTTCTCCCAAACCTGTCTTCATTTGCAAGCATGGCTGAAATCTCCCTCATGCATTCATCTTTTTAAAAGTAGTTATTTAGGGGCTCCTGGGCGGCCCAGTCAGTTAAGCGTTCAACTCTTGATTTCGGTTGAGGTCATGATCTAACGGTTCATGAGTTCAAGCACCGAATCAGGCTCACGCTCACAGCACAGAGCCTGCTTGGGATCCTCTCTCTCTCCCTCTCTCTCTCTGCCCCTCTCCCGCTCACTTGCACGTGTGGTCTCTCTGTCTCTCTCAAAATAAGTAAACTTAAAAAAAATAAATGTAGTTCTTTATATGCCTGTTCTCTTTGCTCTCTTTTACTATTTTATGGTAATTTAGAAAATGTAGTATGTCTTTGTGACATGATAGAATTCCTTCTTCTGAGGTAATGTCTTAAGGTACTAATGCCCTCTACTAGCAGACCTTTTGCACCAGGGAATTTGATAAAGTGATTCCATTTTAGCTTAAATAAAAGGATAAACTGGAGGTAAGATGGAGTATTTCTGGGACTCCTTTAGACTTGTCTCATTTATATTATCAACTAACAAGCGATAAATGGCTTCTTCTTTTTAACGGAAGAACTTTGTTGCTTAGAAAACAACAACTGGCCACTGAATATAACCGGAAACAAGTTCTCCGACACCACTTTACAGAATGGCAGCATTGGCATCGTGCAGAGATCCTAAAGAGAGAGCTGGCGCAAACTAAGAAGGAAACCAGGAAGAGAATGAATGAGCTGCTGATGGCAGCATCACTAGGGAAACTCAGTGCAAATGGGTCACCTGGCATCAGTCTACTTGAGGAAGCAGCAGCCATGGTGGATGCACCTGTAAGAAATGGAGAGGTACAATGTTTTTCCTTTGCTTGGCCTTCTACTTATTAAACACTGGCATCTGAGCTCTGCACCTGTATAGCCTAGGATATATTAGCCACTGTCAGATTGCCTTGACTGGGCTATCTAAAAGATGAAAGCTGTTTATAGTACACAAAGGTTACCTTTCAGTCAGTGTTTATTTTCTTGAGCTGAATCTTGTTTTTATATATCACATATAAACTTTGGTATAGTTGAGACTCGGTAGGGACATAATATAGAGAGGGAATTTACAATAAATGAAAGACTCTCACAAATAGATAAAGATTGTTTATACCTTTTGAATTCCTCTTACTTGATCATCAGACATTTCCTTTCTAACTGAGCTTACAACATATATATATATATATATATATATATATATATATATGGAATTTTAAAGTTTTTGTCTAATAAGAAAATCATATGTTAATTATTGTAATTTGATAGGAGAAAATGAGAGAGGAAAAAGAAAAGTAGCCTATAATTCCATCATCTGGAGATAACCACCAGTAACATGTTGAAATACAGCCATATAGTCTTTTCTCTATTCATGCATATGTAAATTTTTCTCTTTAATATTTATATAACTTAACGTTTCTTCAAGTGACTGAAGATATCTAGTTTTTCATAATACAGAGAAAGTAAGGCCATTTTTTTCCTTCTTAATGACTATATAACTATGCTGTTTTTCTAAAAAAAATAATTCATAATTTTATAATATAACATGTGAATTTTCTATGCCACTAAATCTACTTCTGCAACAGTAGTTCTCAACTGAGACTAAACCACAGATGAGACCTGTTAAATCAGAATTTCTGGTTGTTGGGCACCTGTATTTTTTTTAAGTTTCACAAATGACCCTGATGAATACCCCTTGGTGAAGCACTACCATTCTGTACCATCATTTTGTAATGGCTGTGGATACTCTATCGTGAACCCTAAGCTAGGATATGTTTACCTTTTTCTCTATTGCCGGACATTTAAGTTGTTTCCAGTTTGCCGCTATTGCGAACAGTGCTTCAGTGCTTCAGTGAACATCATTGTAACGAAATCTTTGCACGCATCCATTTTTACTTAAATGCTTTGTACTTAGGATAAATACCTAAAAATAGAATGCCCATTTAAAGACTTACCAAATTGCCCTTCCACAAAGGTTTTGCCAAAGAAATGCCTATTTTCCTGTCTAATAACACATTTTTCATTTTTGCTAAGTTGATAGGTAAAATATATTTATCTTATTATTGCTTCAACATTTGCATTTTTTTATTAGTGAGGTTAAATATTTTGTTAATGAGCTTTCTTTTTTTATTTTATTTACATCCATATTAGTTAGCATATAGTGCAACAATGATTTCAGGAGTAGATTCCTTAATGCCCCTTACCCATTTAGCCCATCCCCCCTCCCACAACCCCTCCAGTAACCCTCTGTTTGTTCTCCATATTTAAGAGTCTCTTATGTTTTGTCCTCCTCCCTGTTTTTATATTATTTTTGCTTCCCTTCCCTTGTGTTCATCTGTCCTGTGTCTTACAGTCCTCATATAAGTGAAGTTATATTATATTTGTCTTTCTCTGACTAATTTCACTTAGCATAATACCCTCTAGTTCCATCATGTAGTTGTGAATGGCAAGATTTCATTCTTTTTGACTGTCGAGTAATACTCCATTGTGTATATATACCACATCTTCTTCATCCATTCATCCATCGATGGATATTTGGGCTCTTTCCATACTTTGGCTAATGTTGATAGTGCTGCTATAAACATGGGGGTGCATGTGCCCCTTCAAAACAGCATACCTGTATCCCTTAGATAAATACCTAATAGTGCAATTGCTGGGTCATAGGGTAGTTCTATTTTTAATTTTTTGAGGAACCTCCATACTGTTTTCCAGAGTGGCTGCACCAGTTTGCATTCCCACGAGCAGTGCAAAAGAGCTCTTTTTCCGCATCCTCACTGACATCTGTTGTTGCCTGAGTTGTTTGGACAGGTGTGAAGTGGTATCTCATTGTGGTTTTGATTTGTATTTCCCTGATGATGAGTGATGTTGAGCATTTTTTCCTGTGTCGGTTGGCCATCTGGATGTCTTCTTTGGAGAAGTGTCTATTCATGTCTTTTGCCCATTTATTCACTGGATTATTTGTTTTTTGGGTGTTGAGTTTGAGAAGTTCTTTATAGATTTTGGATACTAACCCTTTATCTGATAGGTCATTTGCAAATATCTTCTCCCTTTCCATCAGTTGCCTTTTAGTTTTGCTGATTGTTTCCTTCGCTGTGCAGAAGGTTTTTATTTTGATGAGGTCCCAGTAGTTCATTTTTGCTTTTGTTTCCCTTGCCTCTGGAGACGTGTTGAGTAAGAAGTTGCTGCAGCCAAAGTCAAAGAGGTTTTTTCCTGCTTTCTCCTCGAGGATTTTGATGACTTCCTGTCTTACATTGAGGTCTTTCATCCATTTTGAGTTTATTTTTGTGTATGGTGTTAGAAAGTGGTCCAGGTTCATTCTTCTGCCTGTCGCTGTCCAGTTTTCCCAGCACCACTTGCTGAAGAGACTGTCTTTATTCCATTGGATATTCTTTCCTGCTTTGTCAGAGATTAGTTGGCCATACGTTTGTGGGCCCATTTCTGGGTTCTCTCTATTCTGTTCCATTGATCTGAGTGTCTGTTTTTGTGTCAGTATCATACTGTCTTGATGATTACAGCTTTGTAATACAGCTTGAAGTTTGGGATTGTGATGCTTCCTGATTAGGTTTTCTTTTTCAAGATTGCTTTGGCTATTCGGGGTCTTTTCTGGTTCCATACAAATTTTGGGATTGTTTGTTCTAGCTCTGTGGAGAATGCTGGTGTTATTTTGATAGGGATTGCATTGAATATGTAGATTGCTTTGGTTAGTAGACATTTTAACAATATTTGTTCTTCCTATGTAGGAACATAGAATGTTTTTCCATTTTTTGTGTCTTCTTCAGTTTCTTTCATAACCTTTCTATATTTTTAAGTGTATCAATTTTTCACCTCTTTGGTTAGGTTTATTCCTAGGTATTTTATGGTTTTTGGTGCAATTGGAAATGGGATCAATTCCTTGATTTCTCTTTCTGTTGCTTCATTATTGGTGAATAGGAATGCAACCGTTTTCTGGGCACTGATTTTATATCCTGCAACTTTGCTGAATTCATGGATCAGTTCTAGCAGTTTTTTTGATGGAATCTTTTGGGTTTTCCATATAGAGTATCATGTCATCTGCGAAGAGTGAAAGTTTGACCTCCTCCTGGCTGATTTGGATGCCTTTTATTTCTTTATGTTGTCTGATTGCTGAGGCTAAGACTTCCAATACTATGTTGAATAACAGTGGTGAGAGTGGACATCCCTGTCTTGTTCCTGACCTTAGAGCTGAAACCTAAAAACTGAGAGCTTTCCCCCATTGAGGATGATATTAGCGTTGGGTTGTTCATATATGGCTTTTATGATCTCGAGGTATGCTCCTTCTATCCCTACTTTCTTGAGGTTTTTTATTAAGAAAGGATGCTGTATTTTGTCAAATGTTTTCTCTGCATCTATTGAGAGGATCATATGGTTCTTGTCCCTTTTTTATTGATGTGATGAATCACGTTAATTGTTTTTGCGGATATTGAACCAGCCCTGCATCCCAGGTATAAATCCCGCTTGGTCATGGTGAATAATTTTCTTAATGTATTGTTGGATCTGGTTGGCTAATATCTTGTTGAGGATTTTTGCATCCATGTTCATCAGGGAAACTGGTCCATAGTTCTCCTTTTTAGTGTGGTCTCTGTCTGGTTTGGAATCAAGGTAATGCTGGCTTCATAGAAAGGGTTTGGAAGTTTTCCTTCCATTTCTATTTTTTGGAACAGCTTCAAAAGAATAGGTATTAACTCTTCCTTAAATGTTTGGTAGAATTCCCCTGGAAAGCCATCGGGCCCTGGACTCTTGTTTTTTGGGGTTAAATATTTTTTGTAATGACTATATATATATATATATATATATATATATATATATGAAAATGGATATAGATATTTAGTGACTTGTCTCTTCATGTCGTTATACTTTTTTTTGCTTGATTATATATATTTTTCTTATTTGTAGAGCTCTTTATATTAGACTATTGATGCTTTTATTATGACGTATTTTGCAAAATTGTTTCATTTTTTTTGTCCTTTGGGTAAGTTTTGGTGTTTGGTACTATACAGAGTTAAGTTTTTATAGATTTTTTTCTTTCATAATTATACTTGTCATATTTGAAAAGCCCTTTGGGGAAGGTCCCCTACCACCTCACCTTCACCCCAAACCCCTCCAATCTTTCACATAACACTGTTGAGCACTTAACTCAGACATGTAAAATAAACTGGGCACTAAAGAGGCCCCAGTCTTGCTTTTTACCCTGATTTCTGCCAGTAAGTAGGCTGGTTTTAATTTAAACCTAGTCTCTTAGCAAAGGGCTATCATGAGGATGCTTATTGGGACTTATGTAACATTTTGGTACCTTCCCCTAGGCAATTTATCAACCTTTATGTCAGCTAGATAATTTTACTTCCATTGAGACCCAGGAGAGTCCTCTATCTTAAGAAATAGCTGTGTGGAACCTTTTACTTTACAAAGTTACACTGTTGTTATCTTTAAATTTAGAAAAGACAACAAAGTATTTTTTATTTTCATAAAACAGAAAAGTTACTATGTCTAATTTTCTTACTATATGTAAGATATAAAAAGATAAAAGCCTTTAAATCTCTGAAATCAACTCTGAAAAAGATATTCTTAAAAGAATATTATAAAAAATAAAGCAAGTGGAAATAAAAGGATATAATATTCTGTAGGTTATTAGATAAACCCTAACTTTTTCCACAGTGTAGAATATAACACAAATAAAATATAAAATCTTTAGTAAGATGCTCACTTAATAACACAAAGTGACTAATGTACCACAGATGCATACATTATACCTTGAAATTTTTCAAAATTATCAGCTTATAGATGATTTTCGCTAATTACACCAGCCTGTTCAGTCCTGTTTCACCAAATACAGCAAGTACCGTTAAACTTTCTTTCATTCTTTTATTTTTACCTTGAAAAGTTACTGTGATCCAAATGAAATTTTGCTGTACCCAAGGCTTTTACAGTCTTGCTGGGTTAATAATGCACCATTATCACAAAGTTTAAAAGGGCCTAAAACGTATACCCTGCTTGATGCTAAATTACTTAAGCAGATGTTCTCACAAATAAATATCCATTTACATTTCTGAAGTAGAAGGTTATTTTTTAGTCTTTAACATGTCAGAGTTTCCATATACCATATTTTTCACTTTAGCTGAGTCTATAGGAAATATTTCCATCATCGTGAAAAATATTTAGTATGGTACCCTCTAGCTAAAAGCTTCTAAGATATAAGATAGTTCATAGTATTTTTCTCCCTGTATCATCGCAGATGGCAGAATCAAAAACTGGTCAGACCTTAGGACACCTAGAAGAGACATTTTAACTATGTGTTATTTTGGTCAGGATTAGTTTTTCTGATTAAGAATTCTGTTTCCTCCCCCTCTATATAGAACTTATACGAACGAATAATAAGTATGATATCTCAGTCTGTTGAATGAGGTCTGTTATATGATAAAGCTTTAACTCATATGCTAAAATATTGTATTATCGATAATAGTATTATATAATGCAGATATTTGCCCAGTGGTCATGGGCTTGCAAATATTTCCCACAGATAGTCTGGGAATAGCTGGAGACTATAAACTTTAATCCAGGCTTTGATTCTGAAAATAAATGAATGAATAGGTGAATAAATAACATACATACATACCCTGTGATTAATTTATTTGTGGCAAGAGGGGCATTGAGAGAACAGAGCTATTATTCATTTGTAAAGGTATTTGCTAGTTTTCAAACATTCTTTTTCATTTAATTTTTTTCTGAAAGTTTATTTCTTTATTTTTTAGAGAGAGAGAGAGCACAAGTGGGGGAGAGACAGAGACAGGGAGACACAGAATCCGAAGCAGGCTCCAGGCTCTGAACTGTCAGCACAGAGCCCCACGCGGGCTCAGACTCATGAACCACGAGATCATGACCTGAGCCAAAGTCGGATGCTCAACCGACTGAGCTACCCAGGTGCCCCAGTTTTCAAACATTCTTGACGGAGAGTATATCCTTTGCCACAAAATTCAGAGTTAATTCATGCAGATTAAAATTCCTGTAATATATATCTGGAATAATCCTGCCTAATTGACAAATGATCTATCCAAATTAGAAATTTCTAAGAGCACAGTTTTCTTATTGTAAATGTTCTGGCCCACGGCAATGGTTTGTACAACTGTAGCCACTCGCCCACCTAGTTTCCATGGTGAGCAGCAGTGCACATTCTGAGAACAGCTCACAGATCTACGGCTGGTAGCCTCTGAGATAGCCAGGCCAAGAGCACAGGGCAGTTGTGCCATTGAACCAAACAAGGCTGACTAGATGAGGTTGGATCTCTTCAACATAGTCCTTTAAATAGCTGAACTGTAACATGCTCCTTCTTTCTCAGGTGACTGGTGGGCCGCCTTTGTGGGAAAAGCCTCCCTCAGGGAGCAGTGATTGCATGCCCAGCCCCCACCTAGGAAGACCAACAAAGAGCAGCTTGCATTTTCCCTTCCAGCATGTCCCTTTGAACACATATGACAATAAGCAGCACGAGACTCAGGATGTTGAGCCGTCCCAACAGCCTGGCAGCAACAAGATCATCAGAACCACCAGCCAGAAAGCAGAATCCATGTGCATGGGTCATTTCCATAACTGCCATGTCTTCCAGCAACAATTGATTGAAAAGCAAAAGAAGAAACTTCAGGAACAGCAGAAAACAATTCTAGAGCTGAAGGAAAGCCAGCGGTTAGCAGAGGCTCGGTGGGCAGCAGAGAGGGCTGCAGCAGTCACAGATGCACAGAGCTGCCAGCTGTCAAACCCCAGAGGAAAAGAACCTAAAAGAACCTGCCAGGTGCTTCCAAAGTATGTCCATTATATCAGAACACTCTTTGGACTCATGATTTGGGTTTTTTCACCTAGTGTTTGAGAGGCCCCTGAACTTCTTTGCCCAGCTTCCAGACTCCATGATCTCTCCCTTTCTTTTATTGTGTACTCTCAAAAGAAAGAAGCCCCTTTCTCATAGATATTTGAGGCCACTAGTGACCTATGAGTTGTATAGTTAGCATTTGTGTTGTGGCTATCTTTGTCTGAGGAGCCCTGTTGCTATACCAGTAAAAGAGAATAATGCTTCCTTGCTTACTCTAACTTGATTTCTGGGTTTCTGATTATGTTTAGTCCTGAGAAGCCAGGTTGGACAATATCAGGTGCAAATAGAGCATCCCCTGGACTGGCTAGATACCTAGGTTAAATGTGTAGTTGGTTTGGATAAAAGTAAACATCTTTGAGCCTGAAATAAGAATCCAGATTTCTCAAAAGTGGTTTCAGATATGCTTGTGACATACTCAATACATGTGATAAATGGTAGGATAAGAAGTGGGTGATAGATACCTATTGATTTGAAGCTCTGGGATGGGAGTCTGAGCACCTGACTCACCTTGCAGACTGAGGACAGTCACTCAACCTTCCCATGCCTCCTCACACCAATTTATCGAGTGGGTATAATATGCAGTTATCTTAGAGAGTAAAGATTAATGAAAATTTGTGAAATGCTTTGAGTTCCTCAGGCTCAAGAGTTTTGAACAATGCTGGTTATTGGTCTGAATTCTTTCCTTTTTTTTTTTTTTTTTTTTAACCCCCAGCTCACCTGTTGCTTCCCCTGGAACTGATGGTAGTAGAAGTGACTCCCAAAATTCTCTCTCTGGAGCCAGAAGGAACCCAAGGCAGCTGATGGCACCCCACCCCATACTGAAAGGCAGGGCGGTCTTGGTGGTGGTCTGGTGGGGGTTATCTTCCTTCCTGAAATAGGATATGCTGGGACTGAATCCCAGCAACTCCTGGGTTTTGAGACTTGGCAGAACCTGGTCAAAGATGTGAGGAGACCAGTGCACCAGATAGTTCCACGGCTTTTTTCCTGCCCCTTCTGCCAAACTTTTTGGTCTTCCCAACCAATACAAAAAGAACAAAAACAAACTGAAAGATGCATCATCTTTCTGCAATATGAGATTTGGACTGTGGGAAAAAAATGGGACAGTTACACTAATGAGAAAACTCTGAGTAACTGCTAACAACAAACACTGATAAAGATCACCTGACATTATACTTTGTTAACCTTAAAATATTGATCCATTGGGGCGCCTGGGTGGCGCAGTCGGTTAAGCGTCCGACTTCAGCCAGGTCACGATCTCGCGGTGTCTGAGTTCGAGCCCCGCGTCGGGCTCTGGGCTGATGGCTCGGAGCCTGGAGCCTGTTTCCGATTCTGTGTCTCCCTCTCTCTCTGCCCCTCCCCCGTTCATGCTCTGTCTCTCTCTGTCGCAAAAAAAAAAAAAAAAAAAAAAAAAAAAAAACGTTGAAGAAAAAAATATTGATCCATTTACAGCAATCCACATCAAGTTACTACATCATCTTATAATGAGTTGTACCTTGATGGTGATAATAACATTTTGATGCATGTGGTAATCATTATTTAAACCAAATAATGCTATGAGAAGAAAAGCATTCTCCACCTAGTGAATCTGCTAATTGTTTTCACTGAATACTCAGTCATGCACTGTATATGTTTGTATGTAGAGGTAGGCACATTAGCAGTTCAGTTATATTGTGGTTTGTAAATCTGATTTTTCACCTATGGCAAGATAGTTGCCCTAATAAGAAGTGACGTCACCTGAAGGCACGCTGTGCCTGAAGTCCTTCCTTTTCATGAAGAAAGTAGCAGGCTTTGCATTGACTCTTTGCCAGGACGGCAATCTATGCCATCTTTGTCTACCCCTGAGGATGGTCAGGAAATGCCTAGTTCAGTGTGCTTGTTTTTAAAAAATTATTGTTTGGATCAAGCGGTTATCATATTTTAGAACTGCAGGCTCCTTTTCAAGTAGTCTTTAATGATTCGCTCTAGAAAACATGGGGAAAGCGCTTATTACCAGAGACTCTGCTCCTCAGGGCTCTTGCTTTAATCCTCTAGTCTATTTCTGCCTCCTTGAAGACAGCCTCACTGCCGCCATCTGCAGCTTTCCCACTATTCTTTTTCTAGGAAAGCAGACACTTAATATCTGTAAGAAATAGCCTGGTGAGTTTTTTGTTTATTAATTCTTGAAAGTTGGACTTAAATTTTTCCTATCACGGCACAAGGAACCAAAAGTAACTTGGCTGACTTAGGTGGGCAGAACTTGATACTCCTCCCACCCGTGCCCATCTTCCTGTAAAAGCCCAACTGATGACAGAGTCATATTATCAGACCATCTTGCACATTTGCTTCTTTTGGATCGATATTTAATAGACTGTCAAGCACAGGAGTCTGACACTTGAATTCACTCAGATGCCAGTTCTCTAAATGCCTAGTACAATTCCATTTTCTGCCCATCTGGATATCTATTCATGCCTTAAAACTAGATTTTAATATATTCATCGTGACCCCAAACTTCAGTTTGTTGTTGTTGTTTCACCTACAGACATACTTACATGCATGTATGTAGTATAATGACTTAGGGAAAAAATAGCAGACCCAATGGGATTTGAAGACTGATTGTACTGTCAAAGTCTGCGTCATATGTATTTAAAGTTTTCTACATTCGTTAAGGAAATGATCAAATTAAAATTCTGGTTTCTGGGGGCACCTGGGTGGCTCAGTCGGTTAAGCGCCCGACTCTTGATCTCAGGGTCATGAGTTCAAGCCCCGCGTTGGGCTCCATGCTGGGCGTGAAGCCTACTTAAAAAAGAATTCTGGTTTCTGGGTTTCATTAAGAAAAGTGTCATCAAGGCACATTCTCTTATTTAAATCAGTAAACATTTATTCTAATAGAAAAGTAAACAAAAAAACAATTTGCAAATTGTTCATCACTGCTGAGGATAGGATTTTAGGTCTTTAACTTGTACGGGGTATATAAGTAACACATATATACTCATATATTTATAAATAGCAACTACAACTTCTATTTTATATGAGTTTTTTATTTATATATTTACCAACAAATAAATAAATGTTTCTGAGATTGTAAACACCCAACTGGCAAGAAAACCCTAACAGTAACACTAAATTTTGCTATAAAATGTGGAGACATTTCTTTTGCAATGTTCCTTATATTTTTTATATCGGAGCTCTGTTACTATTTTCTAGCCATGGAAGAGAGAGCAGTTCAGCGAGCTGAACGTAGGCGGATCTTGGCAGAGAGGAAGAAAAAACAAGAAGAGGAGAAATTGGTAAATCAAGAATGAAACCCCAGGCAAGAAAAAAGATTCGTATAGGTCTTTATTTAAAAAAAAAAAAAATGATCCTCATTTTTTTTAAACAAAAAACAGCTTGTTTAAGTGTTTTGAGACAAGAGAGCTAGGTCAACTTTAGAAATGGCTTTTTACCCACTGGCCTGAACTCTGAAAATTTTAGGAAAACAAAGGTAAAAAACAGAAACACCATTAGTGTAGCAGGAAGGAAATGTTATAAAAGTTGATGAGAGCCAGCAATTGGGAAGATCTGCACATTTAGATTTAGATGTCTGATCTGGTAAGCTGCAAAGGTGAGTAGTTCCTGTCATACAGAGTTGTGACCTAGACTGTCAAAAGTAAATTTTGTACCTAGTAAGAAAAAATAAATAGTTCCAACAGTTTGGGGGGGGGGGGTTTGAGTGTGAAATGAAAGAAATTTCCGACACTCTATAGAGTCTGGACTTAGTGTTTCACAGGTGAAAATAACTAAAAAGTAATTATTTTTTACTGAAAAAGTAATGTCCTTTTCTTGCTTAGTATCACCTTCCCAAGTAGAAGATAATTATTTTGGAGATACTTTTAAGTTACACAAGTGATCACCTATTTGTTGGGTTTTCTACTTTTATCATGAAGTATAGGCTTCTTCCAGGGACAGAGCGGGCACTTTGGTAGATACTTGACTTTCTTCAATATGAAAAATCTTATGTCCATACAAATATAGCATTCTTATTGTTTACTGACTCTAATGTTGATTAGGCCCAGTTAAAGGCCCAAGAGGAGGACCGTCAGAAGAGGGAAGCAGAAGAAAAGGAAGCTCAGCTTAAGAAAAAACAAGAAGAGAAGAGACTGCAGAAAATGGTTTGTAGCAAATGTTTGGTCAGCCATACATAGCACCTGTCTCTTAAAGCCTATTGTGTGCATTACTGTGGCCCTCTGCACCTTCTCCATCCCAGAACTTCCAACCAGAACACTCTTTTCACACCTCTACCCTTTTTTTCTACCTTAGTGAAAACCTGCTCATTCTTCAGCTTAAACAGAACTTCTTCCAGATTAGCCTTTCTTGCCTTGTACACTCTCTTCTCCACCCAAGGTTAAGTTAAGTTCCCCTTAATGGACTCTGGAATGTGTTTTCTTCAAAGCATTACCAGGGCTTGTAATTAAGCATATGTTTTGTGGTTGTCTTATTGATTTCAGCATCCCCAACTAAACTGAAATCTCCTTGAGAATAAAGGGAGCAGTCTGGTGCTGCTCACTGTTGTTTTGGTTAGCAGTATAGTAGGCATATAGTAGGAACTCAGCAAGTGTGTTGAATGAGTGAATAGATGAATGAACAAATAAGTGAACAAATGGAGGAAAATACACACAGAAGAAATAAGAGCTGAAACTTTTACTTTCAAGATTATTAAATTCTGGTTGGAAAGATAAGGCCTAAAATTGCACACCTGTCAGACAATGTAGTCCAGCATATGCTGTCTTGTGCCTCAAAGTCCAAAGGAGATCAAGAGAGTCATATAAGGCAAGACCTATTAAGATTTGGGGGATATTATAGATCTTTTTGTAGGAAAGAGATTCAAATTGGAAATTGTATTAGTCATGATTCTACAGAGAAATGGAAGCAATAAGATATATGTATAAGGAAGAGATTTATTATGAGGAATTGGCTCACATGATTATAGAGATTGAGAAGTCCCACAGTCTGCCATCTGCAAACTGTAGACCCAGAAAAGCCAGCAATGTAATTCCAGTCTGAGTCTGAAGGCCTGAAACCAGGATAATTGATGGTATAGATTCCACATTAGGAGCAGGACAAGACCAATGTCCCATCTCAAGCAGGCAGCCAGAAAGAAAAAAGAGGCAAATTGTTCCTTGGACGATGCCATTTGGACATTTGGGAGGACAGTCTACAAAGTCCATAGATTCAAATGCTAATCTCATCCCAAAACACATTCACAGACACACCCCTAAATGTTTCATGTAGGCATCCTGTGGCACATTCAAGTTAACACAAAATTAACAAGTCTACCCCTTATCAACTTGGCATCCATACATATCTTCTTAACTCACACTTGATCTCCAAATAAAGACAACAACAAGATCATAATTCTGCTTAACTTGATACAACTATCCTGCGTACAAGTGAAAGCATACTAGCTCCTTCCCCAGAAGAGGAAGTAAAGTTGTTGAGTGATGTTTACTCTTCTTGTTGCTGTCCCATAACTTAAATACCGTGATGTAAAATTAAAAATACTTAAACACAATGATACAAAGTCAATACATCTTATATTACTGTTCATTGCAGAACATTTGAGAATACCAAAAAAAAACCTTTTTTTAAATCTATGAGCTCAGCACTAAGAGGTAACTATTTAATACCTTAGTATATTTACTTCTTTTTCTCTAAGCATCTCTCTCTTAATAGACTGATAACCTGGGGTGGGGGAAGGGGCGGTGTATGTAGCTTTTAAGCTCCTTTTTTGCATTTCAGAGTCTATCATGAGTTTTTTCACTTGTCATTCACAATTCTTCAAAACCTATTATATGCTGAAGGTCATTTTTTAAGTTTTTAAATTAAGTTAGTTAACATAGAGCATTACTACTAAAATGTTAACATATTTGTTTCAAGTGTAGAATTTAGTGACTCATCACTTACCATACAACACCGAGTGCTCATCACAAGTACCCTCCTTAATACCCATCATTTTTAAAAAATAAACTTTTTCTTTTGGATAATTTAGGCTTACAAAAAAGTTGCAAAGGTAGTACAGGGAGATTTCCTACAACCCTCACTTAGTTTCAGTTTCTCCTTTAATGTTACCATCTTATATTACCATGGTACGTTTGTCAAAGCTAAGAAACCAACATTATTACATTACTATTAACACCAGACATTATTCAGATTTCACTGATTTTTCCAGTTTTTCTAACTTTTTGCTGTGTCTTCACGTAGTGGAAAGAGCTAGGGAGCTTTGTGGGGTCTCTTTTATGACAGCACATCCCATTCTGAGGGCTCCACCCTCATGACCTAAGCACCCAAAGGCCCCACTTCCTAACACCATCACTTTGGGCACTTTGGTAGATACTTGACTTTCTTCAATATGAAAAATCTTATGTCCATACAAATATAGCATTCTCATTGTTTACTCTTCCCTTTCGGTATCCGCTAGCTCAGTCTGTAACCTTAAAGCCTTTGCCTGTGTGAGGTTCCCCCTCCACTTAGGTGAGATATGGGGGGCAAGTCTGGGCAGAGCTCTCTTCCCCCCCAGCTGCAGTAGCAGTCCACTAGTACACTGAAGTAGGGCCACTTGCAGATGAAGGCTTTGTTTCCCAAGGGAGAATGGTTTGGGCAGATTTCACAGTGACTGCTGTTACTCTCCCCGAGCCAGAACCATGGTAGGAACTTTATCTGGATTCCCTCGATTCTCTCTGTGACAGCCTGGCGGAGTTCCTAGAGCAAAAGCCTGCAAAAAGGTGGGAACCTCCCTATCACTATGACCTGCAGATAAAATATAACATTAGTCCAAAATGGTAGACCAAGAGATGTGTCATATAGACTAGTTTCCATTTAGTAAATCTACTATAGCTGTTTCAATAAAGATAGATGCATGTTCAAACTGTGTTTGAGCTTTCTTTGCAAGCAGCTTCAGATCTAAAATACATTTGACATTTGTCTCCTTTGCTTCTGGGCAGTCATGCTCTCCACAGTGTATTTCTCTACCCAGTTTATCATGAGGTCTTTTTCCTTCTGATGCATCATATTCTGCACAGGCAATTCTTTACCTCCTCGTGTACTTGATACAGCCATTCCTAGTAAGCAACCACCAAGGCCATGGCAGCATTATTCCTCTGGACAAAAAGATAATGACATTTCTGAACTAGTGCCTGCTATGACTTCTCTGAATCAGTCACATCCTGGATGTATTTGATGGGAGCCTGCTTCTCTTCTTCTAGTTGGGATTTTTTTTTTTCTTATTATCTGTTTACAGTATGAGGTACCATATTTTCTAATTACATAGATGAGCAACCCTACTGTTGATATGGTAGAGAAGGTTTCTGGGGCAGTCTCATGTATGTCTTTGGATAAGAAATACAAGATAAGTCCTTTGACATGTTTCAGGATAAAGGAACTAAAACAATTCCTTAGGGATAAGCCTATGACAAATTTGTCCTGTATATTCAGAAAGAAATGGTTCAGGGTTAAGACATGACTGCCCTTTCTGAAAGGGCCGACCTTGTTACCTACATTTTAGCTGGTGCTAGAAATTCTGCATTCTTCAGAGGAGGCCACTGTAGCTATGGCAGGAAGTATGACCTGGGACAGCATGGTCATTCATTGATGATCCAAGTGATGGTGGCTTAGTGTTTCTGTGTCCCTGACAGGGTAGCTTGTCAGATGTAGCAGTATGATGGCCACTTGTGGGTCTCATTCAGTGACCTTTTGAAAATAAAAATCTAGGGGTGCCTGAGTGGCTCAGTCAGTTAAGCATCCAACTTCAGCTCAGGACATGATCTCACAGCTCATGAGTTCTAGCCCCACACTGGGCTCTGTGCTGACAGCTCAGAGCCTGGAGACTGCTTTGGATTCTGTGTCTCCCTGTCTCCCTCTCTGCCCCTTCCCCGCTCATGCATACACTCTCACTCACTCTCTCTCTCTCTCTCTCTCTCTCTCAAAAATACACATTTTTAAAAAATTATAAAAAAGAAAAAAATCTAAACTTTAACATCCCATTGTCCATTTTTCTGAAAAGCTTACTTTCTAGTAATATTTATCAGGCAGTAACTTTTATGGATATATAAATATGTTTTTGATTAATAGACAGTTGATGAAGTTTTTAAGTCTTCCATAATTGTGTAACAAGCATATTTGTTCACTAAACAAGTATCTATAGAGCCTCTACTATGTGCTAGGCATCATTCTAGGTATTAGAATAGAGCAATGGAGAAGATAGACAACACTTCTGCCCTTGCAAAGATTATATGCTACCTGGGGAGAATAGGAAGTAAACAAGGTAACAAAGAAGTAGGGAGGGAGAGGTAAAATGGGGGAATGAGGGAAGCAAGATGGAAAGGCTTCTCTGAGGAGGTGATATTTGAGCTGTAAGATGCTAAGGAGGCTTCTGCAAGGTCCAGTAGGGGCATGTTAAATGTGAGATACCTATTACACATCCAACTGAATGTATCAAATAGCTGAATATATAAGCCTGGATATGAAGATTGTAGTAAGGAACGTGAAAGTCAAAAACATGTCAATGTTATTAATGCTCTGGGAATGGATGAAATCAGCTTGGGAGATTGGATGGAGAAGAAATATAAGGGTCCAAGACCAAGTCCTAGAGTGTATAAATAATTACTGAGGATGAGAAGCTAATGAGGTAGAAAGAGAACCAGAAGAAATTTTTGTCAAAAAAGCTGAGAGAAAAACCATTTCTGGAAAGGGGTTGATGGTAGTTAACTGTACTAAATAGTGCTGAGTTCAATTAAAAGGAGGACAGACTCTTTGATTTGGCAAGATGGAGCTCATTCATGACTATGAGTATAATCGGGGTCACATGGGATCAAAGAAGATTCTGTCATGGCTGGTGATTGTTTTTTCTGCCTTATTTTATTTTCTAAAGATGGGAGTTACATGTACATAGTTGCATAGCAATGGGAATGATCCAGTAGTGAGGGAGAAATTCATGATACCAGAGAGCAAAGGGTATAAATTATAGGAGTATATAAATGTTCCAGAATATGTGCCAGAACACAATGAAAGGGTGGCTTATAGTGGACAGAAGGCAGAGAGTTTGGGAATGGTGTTGACTGCCCTGTAGTCTTCTTAATTCTTGCTGTAATTCCTGGTCTTTCAAAGTAGTAGTGGTAGAGAAATATACACATGCACATATACACGTTCAGATTAGTCTTATTTTTTGCACATCACTTGTTGAATAATTTAAATCAGAAAGATGCCCTAATTTTTTATCCCTTCTTAGCCTGAGTGAACTATGCTATATGAAACCCCAATATAAGTGCCATCTCAAAGCAGACACCATCATTTCATGTAATCCTTTGTTTTATGTACAGGAAATGGAAAATATGGTAATATTAATGAAATACAGTGAACTCTTGAGGAATCCTTAATCAAGAGGTAAAATATATATTTAAATAATTTGCTGTGGAAACCGAATTTTGGCTCAAGCAGCTTTCTATTAAATGTTTTTCTATTTTTTTCATCGAAAAGTAAACTTCAAAGAAGGCTATTTTAATTTGCAACGATGTGGAAGGAACTAGGGTGTATTATGCTAAGCGAAGTAAGTCAAAGAAAGACAAATACTGTATGATTTCACTCTTGTGGAATTTAAGAAACAAAATAGATGAACATATGGGAGGAGGAAAAAAAGGAGAAACAAACCATAAGAGACTCTTAAGAATAGAGAACAAACTGAGGGTTGGTGGAGGGAGGTGGGTAGGGGATGGGCTACATGGGTGATGGGTATTAGGAGGCCACTTGTTATTGATGACCACTGGGAGTCGTATGTAAGTGATGAATCACTGAATTCTACTCCTGAAGCCAATATTGCACTGTATGTTAACTAATTAGAATTTAAACAAAAATTTGAAAAGAAAAAGTAATAAAGACTCATTTTCCCTGCTCCATCCAAAAATGGGTTTTCTTTTGAACCTACAACATCAGCCATAGAGTTGTAATTCTAGGAAAATATTTACACCATAACTTAGGTGTGTGTGTGAACAGGGTTGGTGAGACTGAGGATTTCTCCAAAGGCTTATTGTCTGTGTTGAATTACTGTCTGTAAGTTGCAACTGCCATCTCAATGCTGCAGGGACATTTCAGTGGATGTGAAAATGGCTACTTTTCTGTTTTCCTCCCCACATAACCCTCAGCTGCTCCTTGTTACTCATTAAGAAAATTCTTATAAATGATTTTTATTTCTGACCATTCAGTTCAATATCTCAAGTGTCTGGAATAAAGATTATAAAGATAATTTTATGTTAGTGATTTAGAGAATGTGGACATTTCATCTTAAGGAATTTGTACTGAAACCGGTAGTTTGGAATGGAAGATCAGGACAAATCTCCCTTCCATATTAGAAATGTTCCACTTGCTTCTCTCATTTTTTTTTTTCTTGCATAAGACTCAGCAATGAAGCAGCTTGTCAGAATCAGCTAATTCAGCACACTTTTCCTCAAGTGAAATTGGGGGGGCGGGTAGAAAAAGAAGCTTAAATTCAATATTTTTATATTTACACTACATAGATGACAACTACTGTAAAGTCTTTGCTTTTGTTCTTGTGACTCTCGTAACGGGTATCAGTTGCTACCACTCACCTTTTTAAGGTAGTTTTTTCTCTCACTTTTATTATAGCTCATTTTTATTAAAAAGAGAAATACAAGAAATCCTAATACCTTTACAGTAAACCATTAAGCTTCCGTCATCTTCCTCAGTCAGCCTCTCGGGGTGCAGTTCTTCTTTGAAGAGAACGGAGGTGTCTTTTCTCAGTGCATCACCACGGATGGTTAAGCTTTCTCCTCCTCAGAGAAGGGAGGGCTGCCTAATGATCATCAAATATTTTAAACTCTTTTTTGGACTTATTTGTTCATCACGTTTTTAAAAATCCCAGTGTAAGAATATTATTGTAGGCATTAAATGGAGTATAGAGTATCTTTAAATTTAAATAGGGTATTATTTACATATAAATCTCTACCCCATAATCCAAACGAAGGGACTGTATTGCTACATTTCCCATAATAATGAGGGGAAAATATTGATTGCTCTTCTAACTAGATGTTTTACTTTGGGGGAACTTAGTGACATGCAAATCATCTGTGAACAATACTGAATATATCTAAGAATATGTACAGCATTCATTCGTGTAGTACTTATGACCAACTTGTCCCCACCCTCTTGGCAGAATTGTTTCCCATGATGCTCCAGTGTTCTGTTACCATGATTAGCACACTGTTTAGTAGTTATATGTTGAAATTAAATTAATTAGTTATTTGTTGAAATTCATTAGTGTTTGGGTCATGGCATTTTTACTTATTTTTTGCAGCTTTGCTGAGGTATAATTCTTCCTAATGAAGTGACCCTTTTGTCATGATATAATGACCTTTTTTATCTTTTATTATAGATT
Source organism: Panthera uncia (assembly GCF_023721935.1). Lineage (NCBI taxonomy): Eukaryota > Metazoa > Chordata > Mammalia > Carnivora > Felidae > Panthera > Panthera uncia. The sequence goes on along the minus strand of NC_064810.1, from coordinate 59,186,760 downwards.
TTGGCTTAATGTCTGATGTAGATATAACTACCCTGCTCTCTTTCGTTTGCATTTGCATGGAATATCTTTTTTCCATCCCTTTACTGTTAGTTTCTATGTGTCCTTAAAGCTGAAATGAGCCTCTCCCAGGCAGCAGATGGTTGGGTCCTGGGTTTTTTTAATCCATTCAGCCACTGTATGGCTTTTAATTGGACAATTTAGTCTGTGTGCATTTAGGTTTTTGTTTGTTTGTTTTAGAGAGAGTGCAAGTGGGGGAGGGGCAGCGAGAAAGAGAGAAAGAATCTTAAGCAGGCTCTACGCTCAGCATAGAGCCTGACACAGGGCTCAGTCTCATAACCCTGAGATCATGACCTGAACTGAAATTAAGAGTCAGATGCTTAACTGAGCCACCCAGGCACTGCAGTCTGTGTTCATTTAAGGTAATTGATAAGGGGCACCCGGGTGGGTGGCTCAGTCACTTAAGCATCCAACTTCAGCTCAGGTCATGATCTCACAGTTCGTGAGTTGAAGCCCCACATCAGGCTCTGCACTGACAGTGTGGAGACTGCTTGGGATTCTCTCTCTGCCCCTCCCCTGCTCATGCGCTCTCAAAATAAATAAACTTAAAAAAATAAATAAAGTAAATGATAGGTGTGGACTTACTCTTGCCATATTGTTTATTGTAGTTTTGTAGTTCCTTTATTCCTTTTTTCCTCTCTTGCTTTCTTCTTTTGTAATTTAATGATCCTATAGTGGAATGCTTTGATTCCTTTCTCTACCTTTTTTTGTGTACTTACTATAGGTTTATGCTTTTTGGTTATAAGGCTGACGTAAAACATCTTATAGTTATAATCGTCTGTTTTAAGCTGATTAAGTTTGTATACAAACTTCTACATTTTTATACTCTCGCTCCCAGTTTATGTTGATGTCACAATTTACAATTCTTAATAGTGAGTATCCATTAACAAATTATCACTATAGTTATTTTTAATACTTTTGTCTTCTGACCTTTATACTGGAGTTATAAGTGATTTACCCACCACCATTACAATATTAGAGTATTCTGGATTAAACCACACACACACACACACACACACACACACACACACACACACCCCTTTACCAGTAAATTTTATTGTTTTATAATTTAATATGTTTTCATGTTACTAATTAGTGTCCTTCACTTCAACTTGAAGAAGTCCCTTTAACACTTCTTGTAAGGCTGGGCTATTGGTAATGAACTCTTTCAGCTTTTGTTTGTAAAACTCTTTTATCTCTCCTTCCAATTCTGAAGGACACCTTTGCCAGGTAGAGGATTCTTGTTGGGCAGTTTTTTTCTTTCACGCTTTGAATATATCATCCCACTATCTCTGGCCTGCTAGATTTCTGGCTGAAAAACTGGCTGATTGTCTTATGGGAGTGCTCTTATATGTAACAAGTTGTTCTTCTCTTGATGCTTTTAAGATTCTCTCCTTGTCTTTTAACTTCTGACAGTTTAATTATGTGTTTTGGTGTGTGTGTCCCTTTAGATTCATTTTGTTTGGTATTCTTTGGGCTTCCTGGATGTGTATGTCTGTTTATCTCCCCAGGTGAGGGAAGTTTTCAGCCAGTATTTCTTTCAATAAGCTTTCTGCTCCTTTCTTCTCGAACCCGTATAATGGAAATATTTGTACCTGTGATGGTGTACCATTAGTGCCTTAAGCGATTCTTTGCTCTGTCTTTATGTTGGCTGATCCTTTCTTCTGCCTGATGTAGTCTACTATTGAACCCCTCTATTGAATTGTTTCAGTTCAGTTATTGTATTCTTCAGCTGTATGATTTATGTTTGGGGTTGTTCTTTAAATATATTTTGTATCTCTTGGAGAAATTCTGTCTTTCCTCATGCATTGCTCTCCTGACCTCAGTAAGCATCTGTACAACCACTGTTTTGAACTGTCTATTAGGCAAGTCACTTATTTCATTAAGATTGCTTTCTGGAGATTCATCTTGTTCCTTTGTTTGAAAGATATTCCCGTTTCTCTATTTTTCTTGACGCTCTTGGTCTCTGCACATTAGATAAAGCAGCCACCTCTCCTAGTCTTAACAGAGTGGTCTTATGTAGGAGATGAACCTTGTCAGCTTGGCCCAGGTTCTTGGTTGTCTCTCAGACCTCTGTGATCATTCAGTCTGCTGCCTTTGTTCTTAGTTCCCAGTAGTTGAGCCTGTACCAAGACCTGTCAGTGTTCCAAAGGGGAGAATCTCAGTCAGCACCTGGATGCAAGCTGATTAAAAACTGTACCCTCAGGCAGCAGCTGGAAATGTAGGTAACTAAGCCCCTTTGAGAGAAACTATGAGATGTGTCTTTGCCTGCTCCCTCTGCACTGAGCCCAGGTGTGTAGCCACAGGGGGAGAGGGATGCTTCTAAACCCATTTAAAAACTGCTTCTTTGTTACAGTCCTATAGGACCTGTGAATATAAGCTCCATTGGCTTTCAGAGCCGGGCAAACCAGGGTCCCATCCCTCAGGTGGTTGTCATAAATGTTGGGTAACCAGATTGTATACACACTCCTTCCAGAGAGATGCTGGTGGTCTTGTTTTATCACTGGAGTGAGTTAGAGGGAGAGGACAGGGGAAGGCCCCATCAGACAACTTCAGTCTCTGGGGAAGACTATAGCCAACCCCTAAATGTGTGCTAAATTAGAAACTGGACCCTCAGGAATTAGCTTATAAAGTATGCCATCAAACTCTTTCAGGGAAATACTGGGAGATGGGCGTTTTTGCCTGCTCTCTCAGGGCTGAGCCCCACAGGGATGGCCGTAGGGAGTGCTCACACATCCATTAAGAACCATTTCTTGGTTTTGTGTATCTCATGGACACAGGCTCCACTGGCTTTCAGAGCCAGTTGTTTTAGGGGCCCTTCCTTTGGGTTGGTTGTTTTAAAAGTTGAAATACTAGATGTGCAGTCCAAACCCTTCATTCCTCAGAGAGAAGTTCGGAGTTGGGAGTTCCCTTCCTGTTGTATGGTGCAGTGCCAGGGATGGGGTTCAGTCAAGAATGTGTTTCAGCCTTTCCTACCCACTTTGATGTGGGTATTCTCTCATTCACCTGATAAGGAAGTCGCTCAGCTAGTTTCTCGACTTCTTTTAGAGGGAAATGCTCCATCTGTGGCTATACACTGAGTGCATCCAAGGGAAGAGGGAAGTCCAGGACCTCCTAGGTCACCACCTTCCTCAGCAGTTTTACTTTTTAATTTTTCCCAGAAAGAACTAGAGAAGCAGAAGAGAATTAAGAGGAACCAACAGCTGGAATCAGCAGCTAAAGAACATTATGAAAGAGTGTTGCT
>NC_064810.1:58879531-58883059 GCF_023721935.1 Panthera uncia | reverse complement strand
GTGTGCATATAAACTGGGGAGGAGCAGAGAGAGAGGGAGAGAGAGAGAACCACATGTAGGCTCTGCACTGTCAGTGCAGATCCTGATGCGAGGCTCAAACTCATGAATCATGAGATCATGAGATCATGAGTTGAGCTGAAGTCAGATGCCCAAGCAACTGAGCCACCCAGGTGCCCCAGTATCCTGATATTTTATTTTATTTTATTTTATTTTATTTTATTTTATTTTATTTTGTTTTATTTTATTTTTTTAAATCTTTATTTATTTTTGAGAGAGACAGAGACAGAGCAAGAGCAGGCTCCAGGCTCTGAGCTGTCAGCACAGAGCCCGATGCGGGGCTTGAACTCACGGACCGTGAGATCATGACCTGAGACAAAGTCAGACGCTTAACCGACAGAGCCACCCAGGCGCCCCTCCTGATATTTTAAATATAAGTAGAATTTTCCTACTCCTACCCAGGTATTAATGAGTGTCAAGTGATGATGTAAGACTTCTAGCAGTTTGAGAGAAGGATAGCAAGTGAGTGAATGAATGAATGAGCTTGCTTCCGTACAAGGAATATTCCTTGTATGGCTGTTTGTGTGTACATGTTTGTGTGCTTGTCACTTGTTTTTTCTGCATTCAGAGAGGAGAACCAGTGTTCTCATTTAAATTTTGTAGAACACTTCAAATATTATGAACAAAGAACATACTCTCCCAACTCAAGTATGTTTTACCTGTTTTTCCAGGTCTTGCTCAAATCCACACCCCCTTTTTAAGCCTTTCTAGATTTCTAACCTGATAATGATCTTTCTCTACTCCAGTCTTCTCAAGAACTTTCTGGCGATACCTCACATTTGACATTCACCATTCTCTCCACCTGCTAGTTATAATATTTTTTGTCCTGTTTTCTTATACCTTTTTCTATCCACAGCAGCTAATCCAGTGCTTTTTTGTGGTGTCACTTTTGTTTTTTTAGCATTTTGGTATTCAAACCAAAGTGCTATTAATTTCTCTAACATACTAGAATAACTTGAACTTTCTGGCGTGTTCTTCCATGCTGTGTAGGTTCCTATCACTGTAACCATGCCAGAAATGACAGAGAATGAGACTCCTACAAAAAAGCAGCACAGGTATGTAGTCCTGGTCCAGAAATAATATAGTTTGGGGAGATGAACAGCAGAATTAGTCCCCACTTTGTGAAATAGGCAGTCCTCAGGGAACTTTCATTAAATGCCTGGAAGACCATTATTCTTCAGAAATATGTGTGAATAAATAAATACAGGTTTACAGAAAGGAGTACATAGTTAAAATTTACCTGTCCTCCTTATTTTATGGATAGTGTAACAGAAATGACAATGAGCAATTAAAATTGTATAATACCAAATCTATCCTAAGTGTTTAGTTTCTCCTGAAACTTTTACTTGCTCACAGTATCACAGTCTTTGTAGATTGTTAAGTTCATTTAGGCCGAAGTCAATTTGAATAGACATTTTGTGACATTACAATTTTGTGACATTACAATATGCACGTCAGTACAACATTACTTCTGGTTCTTTGTATAAGCCCCCTTCTGAATTTCTAGCATTTTAGGCAGTGTTTCTGCTTAAAATTGCATGGTCAGTGCTTTCATTAATATTAAAATCCCCATTCTCTTTCCTTACCAAATAACTGTTAGGGATTGCTAATGTATTGAGTAATTGTACATAAAAGGGAAATCAATGGTTTGAGTAGATTAGCTTTTAAGAAAAACTAAGAGTTTGGATAAGCTAAGGCACACAGATGCAAAAGATGGCTCAAATGCCAATTGTCTGTGTGTTGGTGCTGGTGGCTGCCATGGTTCCCCACCCCCCGGGGATTAAAAAGTTCCTTTCTACTGTTGCTTGTACCCCTGACACACTCACCGCACCCCTTGCCAGGTGCCAGAGCAAACATCAGAAGTCACCTACTTGGTACATCACTTTGAGAGTTGACTAGCTCTTTAATTACATTTTTCAAATAGTTAACATTTTCAATGATTGATTCACTTCCCAACCATTGACTTTTGGGTATGGATGAATAGAGAATTGTAGAATTTGGAAATTGTAGATTCTAAATTTATACTGATGTACCTGCAGTTAGGTTTTCATACCATAATAAGATGGTTTCTTACTGATGCAACAAATACAAATTCATAAAATTTCTGTGGTTCTCAACATATAAAGTGGAGAAAATGTTTTCCTGTTATTTTCATGTTCCTTTTATCTGCACTTTTTGTTTCAGAAAGAAAAACCGGGAGACACACAATGCAGGTAGAAACAATTTCAATTGTATTTGTTAGCATTTTTGCATTCACAAAGAAATTATACTGTAGTCGATTGTAAGGTTTTATGTTACAAGCATAGAATCATTATTCCCTATGTTTTAGGAAAATGTTCCTTTACTTTGTTTGTTCCTTTATGGTTTAATTGGCAAAACACCCCTCGAGTCTCATGAAGATGGCTAGTTTATCATCTTCTGATTCATTGTCTATTTAGAAAACTCGAGGACTAATACGCCTTTGGAACTAGTGTTTTAAGTGATTTCACCCACTGAGGAAATTGAGCTCTACTTCTCCCAAATGGGATAGAGAGAATGTGTCTGCAGAAGTTCCAGAGGGAGCTGGCTGCCCAGAGGAGCAGAGGAGAGATGAACAGCAGGCTGTGGAGCTTAAAAGTCCCTGAAATGTGAACAGTCTTAAATGAAGTTGTGGAGTCCTCAGTCACAGGAAGAAATGTAGAAAATAAATGTTTGATTTTATCTCAAACGTCCAGATTATAGGCCAAAGCCAGATAAACATTTATAGAAGTGATTGTGCCTACATTTATATTTTGGTACATTTTAGAACACTTTCTTTTCCAGGGGTTACAGTCAGATTGAAAACAAAATATTTTAGAAGTTAATGTCTATTACTCTATAAGTGATATTCTTCCTTTCCCTAAGGAAAGGACCCTGGGGGAATTTTTGTCTATGGGAAGATGGGGTGAACACTGATGGAATATTGCTGTTTTCCAGAATGAGAATTTCCTGCCTTTGAATTCCCCTTTATCACTGTGGGTCTCAATGTTGGTTTTTTCTACCTCCATACATGAAAAAATCCACTCCTGGGTAATAACAAATACTGTTATTAGAGAATTTAGAAAAAAGGTGATATCATACTTTATTGTTTTCCCTTCTTTGGCCAAATGAATTAAATCTAATCTTTTTAGCCATAGGAGCTAAGTATTTTTATTGGAACCAACTCACATGGTGTCATAAATATGTCCTGGTAGTAATTTATTATGAGAGAGTAATTAGATGTCATTGAAAATATGTCTTTACTGCTAGATTGTGAAGCAAAAAGTATGATTTTGCAAAACAAGAGCTGCTTATGGTTAATCTGAAAGATCACTGGAATCTTTTGTTAGGAAGGGAGGTTTTAGAAACCCTTCTGACAGTAAAAGCCAAGACTAATAATATTTCTACTTACAGTGTCTTATTGAAATTATTTAGATCATCTCATTCCCTCTTGCCCTTTCCATACAATCTTTA
>NC_064810.1:58854531-58874531 GCF_023721935.1 Panthera uncia | reverse complement strand
CGGACCCTGCTACCTGGACCCTCTTCCTCCAGATATCCACAGGGTTTACTTCCTTCAGGTTTTTGCTTTGCCTCACAGAGAGGCCTTCTCCAGCCTTCCCATGCAAGATAGATTACAGTACAGTACCTTAGTTTGGGCTCCTATAAGAAAAATACCATAGACTGAGTGATTTAAACAACGGAAATTTATTTCTCATGGTTCTGGAGGCTGGGAAGTCCAAGATAGAGGTGCCAGCTGGTTTGGTTCCTTGTGTCTGCTCTTCCTGATTATGTCCTCGTGTGACAGGGAGTGCAGTCACCTCTCTCATGTCTTTTCTTCTAAGGGCACTGATGTCATTCATGATGGATACACGCTCATGACCTAATTACCTCCCAGAGGCCCACCTCCAACTACCATCATATCAGGGATCAGGGTTTCAACATGAATTATAGGGGGACACAAACATTCAGTTCATAGGACAGAGTGACCTTTGCCATCTCTCTGGGCCCCTCTTTACTCTGTTTTATTTTTTCTTCCTAGCACTTAGCCCTACCCAACTGTATGTATGGAAAATACTCCTGAAGGTCAGGAATTTTCTCCGTTTTGTTTATTACATCCCCAGTGCCTAGAAACAGAGCCTGACGCATAGTGGCTGTTCAAATTTAAATACTTAGTAAATGAAAAATGAACAGCAGAAGCATTTGAATATGGTGCCCATTTTAAATTTTGAAAAGATACATTATCACATATATGTGATAAAACCAAAGCTTTAAGTTTCTTCTGGCAAGTTCTTACTCTTCAGTGAAACTTTTAAGTGGTTAATTCTCTTTGGCAGAGCAAGAATATGATCCTGGACCAAGCCTTTAAATATATAACAGAACTGAAAAGGCAAAATGATGAACTCCTGCTTAATGGAGGAAACAATGAACAAGGTAAAGATTTGAAGATTCTTCATTTTTGTTGTTTTTTCAGTGTTCAGGTCTTCGTGTCACAGGGCAACTTATATGAGGATACAGAGGCTTTTTTTGACCAGAAACATTGTTAAGATTGTCCATGCATTCGGTGGGCCAGAGAATAGTGTTGCAAATAAATTCATCTTAGTTTACCTCTTTTCCCTCTTCTGTGAGCAACTCTAATCTTGCAGGCATACATAAGTTTGATTTTGGACTCTTCCGTGCACTTCATATTTGCTGAACTCATGAGACAAATAATGCTGGATCGCTTTTATTCCACTTGGATCTTCCAGCTAGGGGAATCCCGTGAGAGGATATAGGGGAGAGTCCTGCTCAGTGTAACTTAAAAACAAAACAAAGACCTGCCTGGGCCAAGATTTAACTGTAACTTAACTCAAAAGGTCAAAACGTTCCGTTCATAATTGTTTATACTGCATGTAATGTGTGTATCAGACTGCCTGATCATTTAATGAAATTTGATTTTTATTATTATTTTTTAGATAATTACATTAAAAATTAAGTTTTTATTTTAATTCCAGTACAGTTAATACATAATGTTATATTAGTTTCAGGTATACTGAAATTTGATTTTTAATTAGAAGTGACATTTTTATGCTATATAAGTTCTGTTTTTCCATTTGCACTAGAGAGATTTCCTTGTAAGAGCTGAAAAGAAAAATGCCAGGCAAGTGAAAAGCTCAGAATGGTAGGCAGTTTGAATTGTCCTTTATTTATGGCTCTGACAAAAACGGAGAAAGAATTTCCTGGGACAACTCAGTAGGTCACCTTAAAAGGAGAGGAACAAAGGTAGAATTTGCTGAGGTGGGGGCAGTGTTGGGCTACGTTTATTGTATATCCAGAAGGTCAGCATTCTGAATTCTCTTTGCTTGCCTTAAGTTAGATGACAGCTTACCCCCTCCCCCACGTCAGCTGTCTTTTACAGTCCAGGCCCTGTTTTATGATGCTGTTAGGTAGTTAGATTCGTCATACATGTTTGGTAAGCACTCTGAGGCATCCCATAGAAGAGATATTAAGACTGGAATGATGTGTAGACTTTTCTAAGGAGAGCTTCTTTGGTTTCACACCCCAGAGGCTGAGGCAGTTGAGTTACATTAGGGAAAAGGGAACGTTTTGGAAAAATATAAGTTGCGTAGGGCTCAGGAAAGGCTGAACAGGTAGGCCAGGGCTTGGGGCAGCACCTGAGGCAGCTTAAGTCTCACTACATTGTCATCTCTGTCACCATCCTTTCTTTGGCTCTTTTTTGTGCATCTGCTCTCTTCTCTTTTCTCCTCCCAGAAACTTCCCACATATCCTCTGTCCATAAGACAGGCTGGGCCGTAGTCTGAGCAGCGGCCTTGGGAATCAGGCCCACCTGGGTTGAGTTTCATCTTCACTTATGCACTCAGTACCTGTGGCTATTTACTTCACCTCTCCGATCTCAGTTTCCCCATCTTAAAATGAAGATAATCACAGCACGTGTCTGGTTGACTTTAGACAAATTTATGTAATTACTCTGAGTCTGTTTCTCACATCTTAAAATACTGATGAGAGTAGGTAGTTCCCATCTCATGGTTGTTATGAAGATTAAAAGAAATAATGCAGGTAAAGTACTTTGAGTAAAGTTGGCATATAGTAATTACCATCATCATTGTTGTTATTATTATGAAATGAGACAATGAATGAAAAGTGCCAGGCATGTAGTAAGTGTGTAATAAGTGAGGACAATCATCATTATTATTTGGTCCATAAAAATTGTCCCTTAACTTCTGATGCCCATGGCACATTGGCATCATTCTTCTGTGTCTCTTATTTTAAATGTCTGAAAAAAAGAATCCATTAGTCTCAGCTCATCCTTGTCAGAACAGAACTTTTTATTTCAGGCCACTTCACAGGGCATTGGCTTTGAAGATTGGCTGCCTTTGGTGGATGGGGAGGGGAGAGATCTACCACTGTGGTAAGACAGATGGGATGTCTGGAGTCACAGAGCATAAATACCAACAGCGAAGGCTGCCCCAGTAGTAGGATCCATGGGTGAAGTTCTCTCCCTTAGAAAAGAGTAGGGCTGTGACAGTAGCATATGTCCATTGGCCCTGTCAAGGGAGATTGAAGTTCCATTATTGATGCTTTCTTTGGTGCTCTACTACTTTACCTTCAACCTGTTCCACTGTCTCTGGCATTTCAAAGAGTAAAATAGAAGTGAGTTTAAAGCCATTTATAAAAGAGACTGACTATTACCACCACAAGTAATGTTAGCTGTTATAGCATGTAAATGCTATTATATTGATATTCAGTGTTATTTTCCTAGCATGTGAGCATGATATCAGTGTGCCTTCCCTTCTTTTACTTTGGTAGCTGCCCCATTGGGAATTTTTGAATTGGGAATTTTGAGATTTCTACATTATAATTTCTGACCTTACTTTTAAAGATATTTATTTTTAAAAGGATAGGATAGAGGCTTGTTACACCAATGTAAAAAGGAGAAAGAACTTGCATTAGAAAAGAACTGAAGATTCTCAGATGAGGTATTTCGAAATGCTAGAATTAGACTTTGGTAGTTAGCACACAGTTTTTTCTTAAGTTACTGTAAGTACTGACACTACCAGGTAATTGTTTCATTTTTATTTTTAATATTGTAGCTGAAGAAATTAAAAAGCTACGTAAACAATTGGAAGAAATTCAAAAAGAAAATGGCCGATATATTGAATTACTGAAAGCAAATGACATATGCCTATATGATGACCCTACAATCCACTGGAAAGGAAATCTTAAAAACTCAAAGGTCTCTGTTGTTATTCCCAGTGATCAGGTTCAAAAAAATATCATTGTTTATTCCAACGGGAGTCAGCCTTGTGGAAATAGCCAGGGAACAGCTGTTCAGGGGATAACCTTTAATGTTGGTCATAATTTACAAAAGCAGACCGCCAATGTGGTGCCAGTACAGAGGACTTGCAATCTTGTGACTCCTGTGTCTATTTCTGGAGTTTACCCTTCTGAAAACAAGCCATGGCATCAGACCACAGTTTCTGCATTGGCTGCCAACCAGCCTGTTCCTCTTTGTCTTCCTGCTACCATTCCTGCTCAAAATATTCTCGAGCTTTCCACCTCTGAAAGCGAATCAAGCGTGCTTGGTGCCACCAACGGCCCACTGATCGCAGTTCCCATTGGGCCTGAACCTCACCAACATCGTTCCGTGCACACGTGTCTAAGTGATCAAAGTTCTCCTGAAAATAAGAATGGGCAAGAGAGCCCCAAATTATTGAAGAAAACAGTCCCTTGTGCCACAGGCGTCCCCACCACTTCCTCAGCGACTGCCACTAAAGTGCACCACGGAAGCCAGTCCTGCCTGAGCATCCAGGATTTCAGAAATGATTTTCAAACCACCTTTGTTGTCTCAGTTACCACCACAGTCTGTTCCCAGCCTCCCAGATCTGCAGGTGATGCTTGTCCAGTGAGCATCAGCAAGGGTGCAGACTCGGCGAGTGTTACCGCAGCGGTGGCCCCTTCTGCCCCTGCAGGAGGGAAGACCACCACTCCTGTAAGCACTCTTTCTGCAAACCCTTTGGACAATAGTTGGACTCTTTCTTGTTCTTTGCCTTCTTCCAGTGTTAGTGCTTCGGATTTGAAAAACATTAATAGCCTTACCCGAATTTCCTCCGCTGGAAACACACAGACGACGTGGACTACTTTGCAACTGGCGGGAAACACTATTCAGCCCTTAAGCCAGACACCTTCTTCTGCAGTGACTCCGGTATTAAATGAGTCTGGTAGCAGCCCTCCCACGACCAGCCACAGTAGACACGTCACTACGGGCGTCAACGTGAATAATTCCTTTCCGGCAGATGGGCAGGTGGTTGAGCAAGTAGTTGTCACCTTGCCTTCTTGTCCATCTTTACCTATGCAGCCACTAATTGCCCAACCACAAGTTAAATCTCAGCCTCCAAAAAGTATCCTTCCATTGAATTCAGCAATGCAAGTGATTCAGATGGCTCAGCCAGTTGGGTCGGCTGTGAATGCAGCTACAGCTAATCAAAATGTTATCATTCTTCAGCCCCCCAGCACCACCCCTTGCCCAACAGTGATGAGAGCAGAGGTTCCCAACCAAACAGTAGGTCAGCAGATAGTGATCATACAGGCAGCTAATCAGAACCCTTTGCCGCTCCTCTCAGCTCCACCTCCTGGTTCTGTTCGACTCCCTGTCAGTGGAGCCAATGCTCTACTAGGGTCTAATAGTTCAGTGCAAAATGTTTCGACCCCCCAGACTTTTGGAGGAAAGCATCTTGTCCATATATTACCAAGACCTTCATCTCTATCAACATCTAGTTCAACACAAACTTTTTCTGTTACCATGTCAAACCAACAACAGCCTCAAACCATTTCTTTAAATGGACAGCTCTTTGCTTTGCAGCCTGTGATGTCCTCATCAGGAACTACAAATCAAACCCCTATGCAAATTATCCAACCCACCACCAGCGAAGATCCAAACACCAATGTTGCCCTGAATACATTTGGAGCTTTGGCCAGCCTCAATCAAAGCATATCACAGATGGCTGGGCAGAGCTGTGTACAGTTGTCTATTAGCCAGCCTGCCAATCCCCCAACTGCCGCAAGTAGTCAAACCATCCCAGTTCACAGTGTTTCATTAACAACAACGGTAGCATCTCCCATGACAACCGATAATTCTGCCACACTACCCAGTACTTATAGTCTGGTAACTACTCCCTCAGTGAACACTGTAGCTTGTTTACCTAATGTGAAGTCAAAAAGGTTTAAGAAGCCAGGTGCCAAGAAACACTTAGCAGCTCACAAGTCCGCATGTCCCCCGAATCCAGTCAGAGAAGTGGGCAAGTTAGCCTGCCCCGGCACTGAAGCCACAGCAGAGCCGTCATGTGGTGATGGACTGCTGGAAAGCCTCCCTGTCGTGTTACCGTCTGTCACCATGTCCCAGGCAAATTGTGTGAGTGTTTCTGGTTCACATTCTTTGGATGTTCTGAATCCTGAATCCGTGATACCCGAATCTGTCCCCAAATCTAAGTCAACAGAAGAGTCTAGCTCACCCTCCCAAGCATCTGTAATGAGTGAACATTTTGTAATGGCCCCAGCAAAATCCAAAGATTCTGCCCCCATTCTGCAGCAAGAGGCATCTCAGGATAAGCCACCAGCTAGTTTGGCATTGTCAGATGCTGCCAAATCCTGCACTTCAGCCAGTGTGTTGATTCCATCTCCAAATGATCCCCACCTTTTGGTTTCTCAGGTTTCTGGGCTCTCATCCACCACTAGCACTACAAGCACTGACTGTGCTTCTGAGGTAGAAATCATTGCTGAACCTTGCAGGGTGGAGCAAGACTCATCAGATACGATGCAAACGACAGGTCTGTTAAAGGGGCAGGGTTTGACTGCATTGCTGTCTGGTCTTGCTAAAGAAAAAGACCCTCAGAAATTGTCTCTTTCGGTGCCGGTGGACCATCCTGACTTTCCTTCTGAAAATTCTAAAATGGCGGATTCAAGTGTCGATTTACATCCCAAACAGGAGCTGTTACTGATGAACAGTGATGACAGAGGTCCGGGGCAACACCACTCCTGCGTCCCTGATCAGGAGGTTATTAATGGCTCTTTGCTTGTCAGCAGGCAGGCCGACTCTCCCATGTCCACCAGCTCTGGCAGTAGTCGTAGTTTCTCAGTTGCATCCATGCTTCCTGAAACAACGAGAGAGGATGTCACCAGCAATGCAACAACGAATACCTGTGACAGCTGTACCTTTGTAGAGCAAACTGATATAGTTGCTCTTGCTGCAAGAGCTATTTTTGACCAGGAGAACCTTGAGAAGGGAAGAGCTGGCACCCAGGCTGATATGAGGGAGGTTACTTCAAAGCCTTCTGAAGCCTCACCTTTAGAGGGAGACCAGCCTTTCAAAACACAGATGTCTAAAGAGAGTGGCCCAGGACAGGCAGAAGCAACACCAAATGAATTTAATTCTCAGGACTCAATCGAAGCAACTGTGGATAGATCCCTCGGAAAACCAAGTTGTTCTGTAGGAATCAAAACATCAAATGCCTCTTTACAGGTTTCGACTTCTCAGCCACCAAGCATCACCAGTTTAAGTGTCAATAATCTTATCCACCAGAGCACCATCAGCCATCCTCTGGTCAGCTGTGCTGGTCTATCCCAAACTGCAGAGCAAGCACCTGTTCCGGCAACGGTTAATCTGACCGTTGCATCTAGTTCCTACGGTGGTCAGCCTCCCGGGCCAGCTCTGATGACCGAATATTCCCAAGAACAGCTAAACACCATTACTGGCACCATACCAAATCCACAGGTTCAAGAGCCACTCTTAAAGCCAAGTCAGGAAAGCCGCAAAGACTCCGCCAAGCGTGCTGTCCAAGACGACCTTTTATTGTCTTCAGCTAAACGTCAAAAGCACTGTCAGCCAGCCCCGCTGAGGCTTGAAGCTATGTCGCTGATGAACCGCACTCCGGACAGCATTTCTGATCAGACTCAGATGATGGTCAGTCAGCTCCCTCCCAACTCTGCAAACTCTGTTGTGCCTATTAGCAACCCAGCACATGGAGATGGCCTCGCACGATTATTTCCACCGAGTAACAATTTTGGGGCCCCTGCATTGAGACAAACGGAAGTTCAATGCAGTTCTCAGAATTCAGTTACCGAGCAGCAGCAAACCCAGGCCAGTCAACATCTCCAGGCCCTGCAACAGCATGTTCCAGCCCAAGGGGTATCTCACCTGCACGGTAACCACCTCTACTTAAAGCAGCAGCAGCAGCAGCAGCAGCAGCAGCAAGCAGGACAGTTAAGAGAGAGGCATCACTTGTACCAACTGCAGCGTCACGCGCCTCATGCAGAGAGCTCTGTCCACTCTCAGCCACATAACGTCCACCAACAGAGAACTCTCCAGCAGGAAGTCCAGATGCAGAAAAAGAGGAATCTCGTTCAGGGCACTCAGGCCTCTCAGCTTTCCTTACAACCAAAGCACCATGGAACTGACCAGTCCCGCCCCAAGAGTGGTCAGCCACATCCCCACCATCAGCAGATGCAGCAACAGATGCAGCAACATTTTGGAAGTTCCCAGCCAGAGAAGAGTTGTGAAAACCCTTCGACCAGCCGGAGCCACCACAACCATCCCCAGAACCATCTCAGTCAAGATATGATACACCAGCAGCAGGATGTTGGAAGCAGGCAGCAAGGTTCGGGGGTTTCTTCTGAACATGTATCTGGGCATAATCCATTGCAGAGGCTTTTGACTTCAAGGGGCATAGAGCAACAAATGGTGTCCCAGCCCAGTATTGTGACTAGGCCTTCAGACATGCCCTGTACTCCACACAGGCCAGAGAGAAATAGAGTTTCAAGTTATTCTGCCGAGGCACTTATTGGAAAGACATCTTCTAACTCAGAGCAGAGAATGGGCATGTCACTTCAGGGTTCCAGAGTTTCAGATCAGCTTGAAATGAGAAGCTATCTTGATGTTCCCAGAAATAAGAGTTTGGCCGTTCACAATATGCAGGGTCGCGTGGACCATACTGTTGCCTCGGATATCCGCCTTACTGACTGTCAGACGTTTAAACCAAGTGGAGCCAGTCAGCAGCCCCAGAGTAATTTTGAAGTACAATCTTCAAGAAATAGTGAAATAGGTAACCCGGTATCATCATTGAGGAGTATGCAGTCCCAGGCTTTTCGAATTAGTCAAAACCCTGGTCCACCACCAATCGACCGCCAAAAGAGATTATCTTATCCACCAGTTCAGAGTATTCCGACAGGAAATGCCATCCCACCAAGGGACAGTGAGAACACATGCCACCAGAGTTTCATGCAGAGTTTACTTGCCCCTCACCTTGGTGATCAGGTCCTTGGAAGCCAGAGGTCACTCTCAGAACATCAGAGGAACACACAGTGTGGTCCATCCTCTGCAATTGACTATAATTGTCCCCCAACCCATGAAAGTGTCCATATTAGAAGAGAGAGTGAGAGTCAAAACAGGGAGAGTTGTGACATGTCCCTAGGTGCGATTAACACCAGGAACAGCACCCTGAATATTCCTTTCTCAAGTTCTTCTTCTTCAGGAGATATTCAGGGTCGAAACACAAGTCCCAATGTGTCTGTACAGAAGTCCAATCCCATGAGGATAACTGATAGTCATGGGACCAAGGGCCACATGAACCCTCCGGTCACAACCAACATGCATGGGGTTGCAAGGCCAGCTTTGCCCCATCCGTCTGTGTCTCACGGAAATGCTGAACAAGGGCCTCCTGTACGTCCAACTAACTCTTCAGTTCCCCAGCGATCAAGGCATCCCTTGCAAGACAGCAGTGGTTCCAAAATTCGTCAACCTGAAAGGAATCGTTCCGGAAACCAAAGACATAGTAATGTCTTTGACCCAAGTCTTCCCCATCTTCCTCTGTCCACTAGTGGCAGTATGATTCTTGGACGCCAACAAGCCACTACAGAGAAGAGAGGAAGTATTGTTCGTTTCATGCCCGATAGCCCACAAGTACCTAATGATAACTCAGCGCCTGACCAGCATACACTATCACAAAATTTCGGTTTTCCTTTTATTCCCGAGGGTGGCATGAATCCACCAATAAATGCTAATACTTCTTTCATTCCACAGGTTACTCAGCCTAGTGCCACTCGAACGCCAGCTCTTATCCCTGTAGATCCCCAAAATACTCTGCCGTCCTTCTATCCCCCCTACTCCCCTGCTCATCCTACACTGTCTAATGATATTTCCATCCCCTATTTTTCTAATCAAATGTTCTCAAATCCTAGCACTGAGAAAGTAAACAGTGGAAGCTTAAATAACCGATTTGGATCAATTCTGTCTCCTCCTAGACCTGTTGGTTTTGCTCAACCAAGTTTTCCTCTGCTCCCTGACATGCCACCAATGCACATGACCAATTCTCACTTGTCTAACTTTAATATGACATCTTTGTTTCCAGAAATAGCTACAGCTCTTCCCGATGGCTCGGCAATGTCACCTTTGCTTACAATAGCAAACTCCTCTGCCTCTGACTCTTCCAAGCAGTCCTCAAACAGACCTGCCCACAACATAAGCCATATTTTAGGTCATGACTGCAGTTCAGCTGTTTAAATACTGATAGACTAAATGTAAATGTATCGGGTGAGATTACAAATGTGTTTGTGTGTGCATGCACACATAATGCACATGGTGAGGGAGGTGGTGTGTGTGTGTGTGTATGTCTTTGTGTTTGTGTAATCAGTTTCCAGTTATCTTCCGAATGTAGGGAAGCCACGTCAGAGATGATGCGAATACTGGGTTGCCAGCAACAAACTATCTTTCATTTTTAACTGCACGGTGTGCTTTTTAAGTTTTTCAACCGGAGTTGCATTTTCAAGTTTGATTTGTAATCTTATATTCCCTAAATACTTACCAGCTGGAAGTTGGGGGAAAATCCCTTTGGCGTGTGTGGGGTAGTAGGAAAGAACCTAGATTTTAAATTTGATTGCTGATCATTTGTAAAATAGATAACTTGAGGTATTTGAGTTGCTCTCCAAAAATACAGACACTTCGATATAACGCAGTGGCTCATCACCAAGTGCTTGGCTGATGACAGCATCTAGAACAGTTTCTTGCCCCTGGCAGGTATTGAATTAATGTAGAATGAATGTCCATGGTTCAAATCAAGCAGTTAGCAAATAAATGAGTTGCTCGATCAGCCTTTACTCCCAAGGTTTGCTGTAGGTAGAGGCTTCTTTCTTAATGATAATAATGCCTAAGCTATCTGAATTTTAATGTCTCATTCTTCAAATTAGGGAGCCATGTTATCTTTCAGTGTGCCAAGATCCTGGAAAGCAAAGGTCTTCCTTACTTAGCCTTAAAAATAGCAATCTGAAAAGCAAAGTACATAGACTTTGTCCATTTTGTGCTTGCATTTTTGCATCAGGTCCTAAGGATAAAAGCAGTTGTATTGCAGAATTTTACATGTGTTTTGGCAAAGATTGTTGCTTCATCGGTGAACTTTGTTTTTAACATTTTCTTCATTCTATTTATTTGAGCTTGAAATGCTTTCTTTTATATTTGTTAATCATTAGGGACTGCTCAGTAAATAGTGTGTTTGGAATTTACACAGTTATATGAGCCTTACTTTTTAAATATTTCTGAGCAGAGTCTTAAGCTCTGTCAGTGTTTTCATTTATTGATATTTATATTTAAAAGATGGCATTGTATGTTACATTATTACCCCATATAGTAGAATTGTAATGAGAAGACGAATTTGTTCATTATTTTTCCTGATGGTAGATGTGAAATGGTGCTTCAAAAAATTGTCTCTGTATATGTCTCTGTGTGTGAGTGTGTGGGGGGAGGGGGAGAAGGGGGACAGAACACAGACATAGATTTGAAAATATAAACTGGTCCTTTAAAAATTGGCCTGCCATCTGGAAATGGAAATTGAGACCTGAGACCTGCTGAAGTATTGGAAAACTGGATGTTAGGGTTTTTAAAAGCCCCACAGAAGTTAATTAATTATGTACACACACACACACACACACACACACACACACACTCATATATTGAATTTTGAAAACTTAAAAAAAACCTCTGAAAACAACCATATATATTCATATTCTCAAACCTATTACTTTTTGTTGTTGTTATATTCTGCCAAATATAGGATCAAGTGGGAGAGATACATATACATGGTTCTGTCTGCTCTGTTAATAAAGTAAACCCAAGAGCCAGCATTTTATTTTTTCCTCCTTAAAAATGCCTTCTCAGGCTGGGTCAGAGCTGTTAACTCTGGCGAATACCTCTTGTGAAGACTCAGTGGAAGGGTCACGTGTGCCTCTTGAACTGTTCTTACCAAACTTTCCTCCCTCCTCCTGCTGCTGACCGAAGCAGCCTCCTGGGAGCAAGAAAAAAAAATGTAAACAAGAAAAGCTTCTGTATTTTCTCCTTCAAAATACTCATGGGGAAGAATAGGAGTTACTTAAATAAGACAACAGATAAACACAGTAGTTAAAACTTTTAATTGAGGGGAAACATGAGATTTATGGCTTGTTTTTTAATTGAGTTTTAGGTTGTAACATTCAAGTTTTTCTCTGTACTTGAAAGGTCCAGCCTGCCAATTTCAAGAAAGGTAGTGTTCAATATGTTTGGTTATTCATTCTCCCTTCCTCCGTCTCTCTGTATCTCTGTCTCTGACACACACACACACGCGCGCATGCACGCACGCACGCACGCACAGCGTGGTGGCTATTGAGTCCTGAAGAACTGGGCACTGTTAGATAGAACGAAGGTAACAGGCTAAGGAGAAGATCAATTTGAACATTGCAATAGAAAGGCCTCAAAGCCTGGCACTTTCAGATATTTCTCTGTTGCATTGATTTTATTTTTCTGCTCAGCCCTGTTCAGAGATAGCATTTACATGTTTCAGAGCTTTCATTCCAAGAATGTACTTTGATCTCAAATGAGCCCCTACCCCTAAGTAAGGCTTATTTGACCCTCTGAAGAAAGATATGACTCTCTGCAAATAATTTGGCTCCTGCTTACATGTAGCTCTAATTATCTTACAGACATGTGCATATATATGTAAGAGATCATTGTATATATGGACTCAGTTCTGAAAGTGTTCAGAGAAGAGTAATCTTATTTGATTTAAAAGCATGAGTGTACAAGATTTATCAGCAGTATATTAAGTATTTGATAATTAGAGCTAAATGATTTGGGGGAGGAATTTTATTTAATATCTAGCAATCTCTGGATATAATTTTTGGCAAAGGTATGGCAGAAAACAGTCAAATAGTAAACTTTAATGTTATTCTTGGCTTGCTCATATATGACTATAGAATGTAAAACCATTTCCACAGATAATTTTGTAATTTATGAAAATACACAAACATACAAACCTATGAATCATAAATGAGAGTCATTAATTAAATTGTTTTTCTCTCTTTTAGTGTTACTGATCACATAGAATCAATTAGAGAAAGTAGTTGACTCTGACCATTTAACACAGTAACTTCTAATGAAGTGAAAAATTTCAGATACTTCATCCTGTATAAACTTTTAATATGTCAATCATGGATAAAAGAAATCAAGTTTGATGTCATTTCTCTTTTTGGGATATTTTATACCACTTCAGGAAATTTATTTTTGTTTATATCATAAGACCTTTTGGGGGGACCAGGGATGGCATCTTTTTTCTAAGTAAGGAGCCACATCCCCCAGTGATGGTGCTTTATAAAATTTAACATATTAGAACTGTGGAAAGAGAAGAATGAGGAGGGAATATTCTTTTGCAGCAATTTCCATTTACGTATCAGGGTGAACTGCAATAAAGATCCATTTTTAAAAATCAGCCTTCTTAAAATACAAAATTATTTAAACATTTTAAAGATAATTCATTTGCCTTGCTCTTGCCTTCTAACATTATCCATATCATGGAAAGGCTGAAATTTATACTCCAAAAAAATGTGGAAACGTGTTTTAATGGAGGTAAGGTTGTAAAATTTTGAGAAAGGATAAAGACTCACTAATAAGCATCTTCTCAGCTTTGTCCTCCCTTTGACAGATAGGTACCGAGGCTCCTCTTTTCTTCCATCTGCTGCGAGTCAGCAGGTGGCAGGGAACCTGCTCATTTCCTTAGGATGATTACTTCTCTGCCTTGAAATGTTTATTGGGCCCACCCATCTACTGGATCATTGTGTGACAGTGAGTCGTGCTCCTAAATCAGTGAGTGAGTCCCAGTTCCTGGCTTTGGGAACCACTGTATCTCCTATTCTATCAAGAGGTAACAAGAATTTCTTGAAACAAAGTTAGTTCAGAATTAATTTAAGATACTGAATGCGCCATACAGTTAGTTCTCTTCCTTGTTTTGATGAGCTTGCTTTGGTTTTTGTTTTTGCTTTTCCTCATGGAGGAGTTTAGAAAGCTCAAAGGTGGTACCTAAATCAGATGGCTTTGGGTTGAT
This sequence comes from Panthera uncia, assembly GCF_023721935.1. NCBI lineage: Eukaryota > Metazoa > Chordata > Mammalia > Carnivora > Felidae > Panthera > Panthera uncia. The sequence goes on along the minus strand of NC_064810.1, from coordinate 58,860,661 downwards.
ACTTTAGGAACCTGGAGGTCGTACTTCTGTTGTCTGTATAAATTCTGCCTTTGCCTGGAGCTAATTGCCTATGGCTGTGTATATCCAGAGGGCAATAATAATAGCCAAATAAACTAGTGTGAAGTTAATCTGTGAGTGATGATTTTATGATACCTATATGCAAGTTAAAGGCCAGAAACTCATTCCTTCTTAAACTACCTTTTTTGGCCAAATGCTATGAACAGAAAAGGGTCCTTTTTTTTTTTTTTTTTTTTTTTTTTTTTGACTTAACCATATTTTGTCTGCATTCTACACCTTCCTGTGTGAGCTTGACGGTGTTTTTACTGGAGTCTGTGGGAGACACCAAGTTTGGATCGGGGCAGTCCAGCATGAGGCCCTTCTTGGACACAGAGCTTCTAGTTCTGCCCACATGCCTCTATCCTGGTACTGCACTTTACTTGAAACTGTGCCTCTGGTCCTAAGACCAGCCATTGGAACATATTACCCACTCCTGTGTTACATAGCAAAGGACCAGTCGGAATGGTACGTGCTGTGTAGTCAAACACCTAGAAGACAAGAACAGCTGATGTTTCTCACTGTTGCCTTATCATTCTCTGAGCCATCTTTGATGCCGATCTTGTAAAAAGTGTACTAGAAGCAAAACTCCTTTTAAACTCAGAGCTTGTAGGTGGTGGTCATTCAACATCCTTGTTTCTGTATTTGCACAAACCCTATCCACCGCAGGGGTCTGGCGCACGCATGTGTTCAGATGCTTCCTAAACACGAGCCAACTTGGGTTGAAAGTGGATATAATATTCAAATTGGTGTTATTTTGGATGATAATCTGCATAATCTGTCACTAGAGATCTCATGAGACATAGAAGATAACTCTTCATTTGTAATTTAACACTTTTAAAGAAGATGATCATAAGTTGTGGGGTTTTCTTTATTTTTTTGGCTCAGTTGTGTATACAGCTTGGCACCATATGATGTCCCAGGAACTTAGAGCTTGCTCCATCTAACTCCTTTTTCACTTCTCTGGATCTCTTTACCCCCATCCCTCAAGTCTTAAAACCATTTTCATCTGTGAGGTCATTGAGGCACTGGACTTGACTATATTGGTAACCTTTAAGGGAGTTAAACTGTTGATCTTCCAAGAAGAAAGGGACCAGACAGTGTTGCTTAAGATGCTGCAGTTGTGTTACTGTGAAGAAAAGATTTGCTTCCACTTTCAGCAGGCTATATATATATATATATATATATATATATATTCATTTTGGTAAAAATAGGTGGAAAATCGGAAGACATAATTACCTTCACAAATTATTTATAGATACACTGGGTGAGAGGCTTACTGTAGGGCAGTCGCCAGAAAAAGCTAACTGTAGTCTTTCAATAGTGTAATATTTGTATCTATTCCCATGCCAGCGATGTCTGCTGTGTACTGTGTCCTATTACTGTAAATCACCTGCTTTATAATACTAATGGGAACTAATTTGTTTTGTAATGGAATCCAGAGCAGATATGTATAATATGATCAGGATTGTCCTCCCTGTTGTAAATAAGAATAGGTCCTGTTTATTTTGACATCTTTTTACAAATGCATTGTATTAGGGTGTGAATATTCTGAACCATGCTCTTGTTTAAAGTTTTGAAATTTTTATTGGTAAATGTAACATTTTAATGGTTGTAATAATTATTTGTATAGATATGAATATAGTATTTTATTTAAGAAAATAAACTTTGCATTTTTGCATTGTGAATTCTGTCTTTTCTGATCATTGCCGCATGCCACCTCAAACCTGGTATTAAAACAACTTGTCTTGTATACCAAAGTTTTCTGTTCAAGGAGTCTTCCAGTATTACCACAATGTCTGAAAATGATACCGTGACCCACTTCCCCGGGGGACTGTGTTCCTGATCAAAGAGTCAGCCTCAAATAAACCAGACCAGTGCTATAGTGTTAGAGCAAACTATACACCTCTGTACTCATTGTAAAAAGTAAAATTAGAATCCCAGACCTGGAAGAGTATTGAGAGAAGATTCAGTTAAAGTCGCTATAGTGGAGGAAACTGAAGCACAGAACTTTGGAACCAGAAATGGGTCTTTCAGTATAGCTTCCCACATCAACTTGGTTACTGTTTACAACCATGAAGTTTAAGAGGAAAAAACAAGTTGCAGGGGAGCTCGAACAGCACAAAGTGATAGAAGTTTAAATGCCTATAAATGAAACAATTTCTTGCTTAGGGATACCAAGAGACGTGATAAAAATTGTAAATTAAGGAAATGACAAACCCAAAGTTCAGTACAATGGGTACTTCTTAGGAAAGGAGGGAGGGGGGTTGTATCAAGGATGGGTACATCAAAAGCACTGGTATGTTCCATTGAACCAAATAGTAGATAGGTGTTTGTCTCATTTACACCAGGAGATTTTGTTTTATAAATGAATAAACTACATTCTAATATTAAAATGGGTAAAATGAGGATGTTAGAGATCATTTATTCCCATATCTCAATAAAGCTCTTTTTAAAAAATGTTTATTCAGTTTTGAGAGAGGGAGAGACAGAGACAGAGAGCCAGTGGGGGAGGGGAAGGGGAGAGAAAGAGAGGGAGACACAGAATCTGGAGCAGGCTCCAGGCTCTGAGCTGTCAGCACAGAACCCGATGCGGGGCTCAAACTCACAAACTGTGAGATCATGACCTGAGCCGAAGTCAGACACTTAACCCCCTGAGCCACTCAGTTGCCCCAATAAAGCTGTTTTTTTTTTTAAAGGTATTTCCACAAAGAAAACTTCAAGTGGTTTTACTGGAAAATTACTTTAAATATTAAAGAAAGAAATAACACTGATCTACCATGACATAGAGAAAGAAGGGATCACCTACAAACTTGTTTTAGGAAGTTAACAACTTTGGTACCAAATCTGTCACATTATAGCAAAGGAAAATTATAGGCCAATATCCTTAATGAACATAGATGTGAAAATTCTAAAGATGTCCACAAATTGCATCTAGTGATGCAGGGAAAGAATTGTGCATCATGACCAAACAGGATTTACTTCAGGAATACAAGGTTAACATTTTAAAATCAATTTAGGCATCATTGTCTCAGAATAAAGGAGAAAAAAAACTATATGGTAACTCAGTTGATAAAATTCGGCCTCTATTTGTGGTAAAAACTCTAAACAAAATGAGAAGGGAACATTCTCAATCTGATAAAGCATATCTACAACCCAAACAAAACACCAAACACAGAACTACAGCTCATATTATACCTGATGATCTCCCCCTGAAGTCAGGAACAAGACAAGGATGATCATTATTATTCTGTCTATTCGACATCTTATTGATGTTCCTAGCCAGTGTATTACTGAAGAATAAAGCTCTTCACCCAAAACTATGAAACTTTGCTGGTAGAAATTAAAGGATACAAATATTAAAGCATTTTGTCGCACACCTGAAACTCATTTAACAGGGCAATTATATCTCAATAAAACCATTTAAAATTACTCTAAAGCTCTAACACTTCAAACAGTGTGATACTGGCACAAGGAAAGATAGTGGACTAATGGGAGGGAACAGAAATCTCAGAAATAGATTACACATTATAGTCATTTGATTGACAAAACTGCCAGTTGCATTTCAGTGAGTAAAAGGTGGTACTTTCAATAAATGTGGCTGTAGCAGCTGGCTATCAGTATGGAGGGGGGAAAAAGACCCTGGGCCTCCCTACTCCACACTATACACAAAAATTCCTTTGTAGTCATAGGCCTACATGTAAAAGGTAAAACACTGAAGCTTGTAGAGCAGTGGTGCTTAAAATGTAGTCCCAGAATCCTGGGGTTCTCTGAGACGCTTGCAGGGCATCTGTGAGGTCACAGTTATTTTTACGATACTACTAAGATATAAGATGCCTGTAACTGTATTGGCATTTGCACTGATGGGGCAAAATCAGTGGTGTGTAAAATTGTCGGTGCTTTAGCACCAATCAAGGCAGTGGCACCACTGCTGTGCTAATTGTCATTGTATTCCTTTTCTAAAAAATTTGAGTATAGTTGACACATGATGCTACATTAGCTTCAGGTGTACAGCATAACATTTGTTTGTTTACTCATTCGCTTTTAGATTCCACACATGAGAGAAATCCTGTGGTACTTGTCTTTGACTTATTTCACTTAGCATAATACCCTGTAGGTCCATCTATGTTGTCACAAATGTCACAGCCTCATCTTAGTTATGGCTGTGTAAAATTCCTGTGTGTGTTTGTGTGTGTGTGTGTGTGTGTGTGTGTGTATCACATCTTCCTTATCCATTCGTCTGTCAATGGACACTTAGGTTGCTTCTGTATCTTGGCTATTGTAAATAATGCTGCAATAAACATAAGGGTGCAAATATCTTTTTGAATTAGTGTTTTTGTTTGCTTTGAGTAATACCCAGTCATGGAACTATTGGATCATATGGTATTTCTATTTTTAATTTTTGAGGACTCTCCATACTGTTTTCCACAGTGGCTGCACCAATTTACATTCCCACCAACGGTGCGTCCTCACCAACACTTGTTGTTTCTTGTCTTTTTGATTATAGCCATTCTGACAGTTGTAAGGGGATATCTCATTGTAGTTTTGCCTTGTATTAGCCTGATGATTAGTGAGGTTGAGCATGTTTTCATATGTCTGTTGGTCATCTGTTTGTCTTCTTTAAAAAAAAAATGTCTACTCAGGTCCTCTATTTTTTAATCAGATTGTTCTTTTGGTGTCGAGTTGTATGAGTTCTTTATATATTTTGGATATTAACCCCTCATCAGATATATAATTTTCATTTCTCTTCTCTCATTCACTAGGTTGCCTTTTTTTTTTTGTTTATAGTTTCCTTCTCTGTGAAAAAGCTTTTTATTTTGATGTGGTCCCCATAGCTTATTTTTGCTTTTGTTTTTCTTGACTTCGGAAAATGTTGCTATGGCCCGTATCAGGGAAATTACTGCCTGTCTTCTCTTCTAGGATTTTTATGGTTTCAGGTCTCACATGTAGGTCTTTAATGCATTTTGGGTTTATTTTGTATATGGTGTTGGAAAGTGGTTGTTTCATTCTTTTGCATGTAGCTGTCCAGTTTTCTTGGCACCATTTATTGAAGAGACTGTCTCTTCCTCCTGGTATATTCTTGCCTCCTTTGTCGTAGATTAGTTGACCATATAAGCTGGGTTTATTTCTGGGCTCCCTATTCTGTTCCATTGATCTATGTGTTGATTTTTGTGCCAGTACTATACTGTTTTGATTATTACAGCTTTGTAGTATTTCTTGAAATCTGGAATTGTGATACGTTTAACTTTGTTCTTTTTCAAGATTGCTTTGGCTGTTCAGGGTCTTTTGTGGTTTTGTACAAATTTTAGTATTATTTGCTCTGGTTCTGTGAAAAATGCTGTTGATATTTTGATAGGGATTACATTGAGTCATTGTACTTTTAATCATCATAAACTTACAGTTAAAAAAAAGCCAATTTCATTTCAGAATGTTCTTGATTAAGCAGTACAGATTAATACTTTTGTTAAAACTTGGGTCATAAGTACACTTCCTCTTAATATTCTTTAAAAATTTTTTTTAAGGTTTATTTATTTTTGAGACAGAGAGAGATAGAGCATGAATGGGGAGGGTCAGAGAGAAGGAGACACAGAATCCGAAACAGGCTCCAGGCTCCGAGCTGTCAGCACAGAGCCCGATGAGGGGCTTGAACTCACAAACCACAAGATCATTACCTGAGCTGAAGTTGGCCGCTTAACCGACTGAGCCACCGAGGCACCCCTTAATATTCTTTTTAAACATTGCATTAATATGTAGTATTCTATGAGCACACGGAAAACAAACATAATGCGCTTCTGCTAGAAACCAAAGTATGGTGGTTGTGGTAGGAAAAGTTACTAGTGTGTGGATTATGGAATGAAATACTGGCTTTCTTCATGGAATACTAGTTTTAGCTGAAAGAATTATTGAAATCTATGATTATTTGGCATTCTCAAAAATTAATGAAATGAGCTCATCACTATATCCAGTACTGTAAGTTTGAAAGGTTTCCATTAAGGACTTTCTGATGAAGTCAGTGGTAGTATCAATGAATTATTTTATATATATGTTTTATATATATATATAAACATAATACATA
>NC_064810.1:58766749-58849531 GCF_023721935.1 Panthera uncia | reverse complement strand
AGGGGAATGGGTAAAGAAATGCTATATACTCACAAAAAGAAAGTACTAATACACATGGGTGAATCTCACAGACATTATATTGAATGAAAGAAGCCAAAGAGATTAAAAAGAGAAGCCACAGACATTATATTGAATGAAAGAAGACAAAAAGGAGTATCTACTGCATAATTCCATGTATGTGTAGTTCGAGAACAGGCAAAATTAACCTATAAGGAGCAAAGCCAGAAGAGTGGTTATCTCTGGGGTGGGGATTTAACTCGGGACAGGCACAAGGATATGGGAAATGTTTTCTATCTCAGTGTGGGTGGTGTTTACATTGGTGTGTATGCGTGTGTATGTGTGCACATACATGCCTTACTGAACATAGTTTATACATCCCTAAATAAAAAGGTTAAGAAAAAATTATCTACGGAAGTCTGAACTGATGTTAGTTTTCTCTTGATGAATTTCTAGAATTGGTAAAATCTAAAAGCTTATTTTACTGTCATTCTTTAGAAAAAGAAAAAACGATGCCACTGTTTTGTATCTGGCTCCTGTTGCCCGGCTGTGTGACTTTGGGCAAGTCGTATAACTTCTTTGAATCTTCGTTTATTTGTTGGAACATTATCTATCCTGCCTCACAGGGCCGACATGAGGGACAAATGAGGTTTGATATTTGAAAGTATTTTCACACAGTTGCAAAGGAACATTTGAATGTAAAGTGGCAATTATTTTTTATGAAAATCCTCATTTCCATCTCCCCTACCTAGGAGACTGAAATTCAGGGAACACTAGAATACAGTTTCTTGGTCAATGTCAACAGACCCTTTGACCTCTCCTTCTTTCTGTTGGATATTAAGGAGATAATGTTAATTTGCTACCTACATCAGTTCAGAAGTCTGGTAGGTTGGTTAAACTGGTATCAATGTGCCACTTAATTTTTCACATTATCAGGTAAGCTGCAGATTTGGGGGGAGATACGAAAATCCAGCTTTTAACTAAGTTTGTGCTGGGCAGGTCTGGTTTTGTTTTTGCACATTGTTTAATCATATTCAGATCTGTGGTTTGGAAAGAGGCTGAAGCCAAATTGTGGTAGTGGAGAACTTACTGCTTCAGGGAAGTTTTCTGGGAACTCATGATTCAATTAAACTAAATCCTATTTTTTTTAAATGCTGCTGAGTGACGGATGTGCAAATTCACATTAAATATAAATATATGTATATATATAAAATATATATTATAACACACACACACTATATATATATATACATATATATACATATATATGTGTATATATATGTGTGTGTGTATATATATATATATATATATATACACATATATATATAAAAGCCCAACAGACAGCTTAGTATAGGAGAAGAAAATTGGTTAGTATATCAGTGTTTCAAACCAAGTCATGTTCTTTTTTGTCTTATTTCTGGACACATTTAAAAACATTTACCACTATTATCATTATACTTCAAACGGAGAATTGTAATTCCTCAGTTCAATTGCGGCTAGTTCCTCTGCCTCAATTCATCAGGATGAAATCACTCCCTTGTATGAGGGGACAGCTGGGCACAGTCACCAAGTATGAGGATGGGCCAGCCATTGACACTAGTGGTAGATTCTACCTGATCTATTGGACCAGCAGAGATCAATCTTAGAGGTAGCTTTGGAAGACTTTTTGCCTTGACGATTTTTTTAATCTGCGAATTTTTTTTTTAATGTTTATTTATTTTGGGGAGAAAGACAGAGTGTAAGTGGGGGAGGGGCAGAGAGAGAGGGAGACAACAGAATCCGAAGCAGGCTCCAGTCTCTGAGCTGTCAGCATAGAGACCAACATAGGGCTCAAACCCACAAACCGGGAGATCACGACCTGAGCCTAAGTCAGACACTTAATCAACTGAGCCACCCAGGCACCCCAAATCTGTGAATGTTTTTTAGGAAATAAAAACCTAGGACTATATTCCTGTACTTTCTCTCCATTGTTAATTTTGTTTCTGGAGCAGCAGGCTCCCAGTGGAAACCTGACACCTCATGTTACATATATTTTAATTTAAAATGAATCTTTGGACGTGTAGCCCTTTGCTAAGGACAATCATTGAATTTAGAAAAAGGACTTTGGTTCTTAACTTTTACAAGCTTAGAGACTGAAGCAACAGTCTTCACATGAATCCAGCTGTTCCAGCTTTATAGAGCCAAAGTGATCCAAAGCCATGATTTTATCAGTTTCATTGTTATTCATGTTTATATAACAGACACATATCTTCGGAATTTTGCTGAAACTTTCAATTTTTGTTAATCTGTTCAATAGTCATATAATTCTAGGCTCTGCTTTGCATGTATAGATACATGCGTAAATAAGAGTTGACCCTTCCTTACAACATAATCCGTCTTCTCTTTTCTCTGGTCTCGTTACCTAGGCTACTCCTTCTGACTGTCAATCCAGCTTTCTGCAGCAGTCACTTCATCTAGTGAACAGTGACTTCTTTAAGTGTCAGTTTCTCCATGAGGCAAATGTTCTAACAGTGCCTACTTCATGGGGTTGGGTGGTTCAAGATTAAATATGGTAATGCATATAAAACCCTTGACAGAATGCCTGATGACAAATGTTTGCTGTTTTAATGATCAATTCTGCTGACTTTAATGTTCTACAGGTCAGAGACGGGAACTGAGGACAACAGTTTCCAACAGGAAGACCCTACTAAAAGGGCAGATCGAAAAGCTCAGTGCCCTGTTTGTCCTCCAGCAGGGACGGGTTGTTGCAATTCCTCAGAATTAGGGAGTTGGAGCAGTTTTTGTTTGTTCAAGGATGGATTGAGATGATCCCCACCCCAACTCTCTCTCTCTTTTTGGATCTCTGTTCTCTGCTAAGATCAAAATTGGGACTTTCATTTTTCTTATGAAAAATTGGAGGTGGTCATCAAAGTACCTCTCAATTTTTCTGACTTCTCTCCTTTTATCTGGGAAAGACACAATTATTCTCCTCTTCTGGGCATGACAGGGCAGGCTGTGAGAGTCCAGTAGGCTGTGGGCTTCCCTCTTAGTCCAAGTGTGATATTTTAAAATATTGTCCAGTCCTGTAGTCTCAACCCGGTGGAGCCCGGTGGTCTCTTTCATTTTGCTTTCAGTCGGCCTGAAAACAAGTAAATAACATCAAACCCACAAAGGTACCACGTCAAAACATGTCCCTCCTGCTTGGGCCCAGTCCTTCTCCATCCCTTCTTACAAGGTCTTCCCTAAAATGATGGTCCAGTAAGCTCTCTCCATCATGTGAGCCACCAACACCATTACCAGGTAAACAACTTTCTCTTTCTTCATGACACAAAGAAGCAGCTATCTTCCCCTCCACATCCCAACCAAGCCTCAATTTACCCTCTTGTGTAAAGCCTCTTGTATCTCCCCATATATAGCTTTTAGGGATGGTTCAGGCTGCCATCTGTTGCCTTCCGCTTCTGCTTTCAGAGGACACTACTGCTTGAACCTGACCTTTGAATCTCAGCTGGGTCTTCCAGGTTTACATACCTTATTCCTGCCTCATTCTCAGTTTCCCTTCTCTTTCATGCTTCACCTACCTCTGCATTACATTGTTCTAGCACTCGCAGGCCAACTTGGAATTCTCAGACATCTTTGGTGTAGTTTTAGCAATAAGCCTCTTCTTTCCAAGTTACCCGTCGCTGAGAATAGCACCCACCTCTCTGATCCTGAGAAAGTCCCCTCTAATTATTTTATTTGTTTGTGTGGTAGGACTGGGAACCATAGAGGGAGAGAGCCTGCACCTCCGAAAACATCTCTTCTGGAGACCCAGCAAGTATCCTTTCCAAGAATTTGAGATGCTATGTTGTATCAGCAGCAAGTTTAGGGCTTCACACATGGGGATAAAAATTGCTGGTACCTATTTGGACTTTTTTCTGCTCTGCGCCTAATGATAAGATTCTCGGAAGGCCACTCTCTTCTTGGAGCTCTTTGCCCACTTAAAATGAACAAATTATGATGATGTGCTTCATGTCCATCTTCCTTTTTGGACCACAGATCCTGTGACGGAAGAAATTGTGTGCCTTTTGCGCATTGCTGGGTCCTGCTCCTTGTGGAGCCTGGCCCAAATATTTCTCGATTAACCATTAGCAGAAGCCGTATTTCTGATTCTGTGTAAACGGACAGAGAAGTGGACAGAGAAGTGGTAAGGAAGGAGAGGCTAAAAGAGAAATGGATCCCCTAAAAAAGTAGGTTACTTTATCAAGTATTTGATATTCAGATATTATATCAAGTATTTGATATTCAGAATATCAAATATTCAAGTATTTGATATTTGATATTCAGACAAGGTCTGAATTTGTGCTCTTCCTCGAAGGGACCTGCCTGGTACTGGGTACTGAACCTTGTGAAAGGCTCGGATAGGTGACATAATAAAAATCATAAAGTGCAAATCAGCTCTTTTCTGTGATGGCAATGTTATAGCCCCGTAAAAGAGACATCCTCTGAATTATTTTGGATTATCTTCTGTTTAAATGACTTAGAGTCCTAATTCAAGAAGAATGTTAGAACATAGGGTAGATGAGGAGGCCAGAAGAAAGCCATACTACGATTGGGTGTCAGTCTTCTCTTGTCCTGACTTGAACATCTTTCACTGTTTCAATCTCTTATTTGCTAAATCAAAACTATACTGCTGAACAAGAGATAAAACACCTAGACTTTATTTAGCCCTTGACTGAGATGTGATATGACTTCAAGGCCATTCTATGTTAAAATATGGTGGTTAATTATTGTTCATCTCCAGAGAAATGGGTAAATCCTGAGATGACAGAAACTCTAAGGCAATGAAAAGGATGTAGGATAGAGCCAAGGAATTTTTTTAAAATTTGAAGTTCAGGAAAAGTTATGAAATCTCCTAATCCAGGGATATTTAGGAAGAGGGCAGAGTCCATTTCCCTAAGATTGGGGAGTAAAGGGGAATTCTGTGTGAACAATGGTAACCACTTAGCCTTCTTTGTGTTTCAATGACAATAGCCAGACCACGCGTCAAGGAAAAGTGTAATAAGTCCTGCCTTGGAGTTCATAGAGCAGGGGTCTCTTCTTACAGAGGAGTCCCATCCAAGCAAAACTATTACTATGGCCTTTTAGAAACTCATGATGAAGGCTGATCTTTGAGTCCTGTGAAACTTTTTTTGAATTCATGTGTGTTAAGGCCGAAGATTTGACAGGCACTTTACCTCCTTGACAATGGTGCTTTAATATTGAGGAGACGTTAAAACCTAGTTACACAATACATGTTGTCTCCACCAAACAGCGTTAAAAACAACAACAAAAACACCTACCATAAACCGGGCAGAATCAAGGGTTTTCCATTGCTTCAGGCAGAGGCAGATTGTATCTTTACTCACAATGCCTTTCCTTAGTTTCACCAGGGATATTAGTCATTTCAAAACCTGAGGGACATTCCCCTGCTTCTTTCTGGAGCCAGATTTATTTCCCATCTTCATGCAGGCTGAACATCCAGGCTTTCTCTACAGAACATTTGGGAGGGGGTAGGGAGGGGCGGGGAAACATTTGCCATGGCTTTTGCTGAACCACAGTAGTAACAGCTACTCGAGAAAGGGAGAAAATTCAGGTTTTCTTTGAGATTCCCAGGGCAGAGATGGCGGTAATGAGGTGTGACCTACACAGCCAGATTTTCCACTTGGCCCTAGATTTGGTAGTGATTTTTCATCTGGGTTGGGGTAAGAGTATTAAGGGCCAGAGGCAGTGACATGCAGCCATAAAGGGTGGGGTGGGGGGGGGCGGACACTGGGACTAGGAGGTTTGAGAACTCTGGGCAGTATCTTTGAAGGTGAAGAGGCCTCCCAAACCCTTCAGGGCCTCCTGGAACTGAGGACAGGAAACAGGACAGCAGATTTCAATGGAGAGCTTCTAGAGGAGAGAGATGCCAGCCCAGTGGAGAGACCCGCTCTTGCCCTGCCCCCCCCCCCCATGGGATTCAAGAGGGACGGGGTGACAATCTTCTCTGTCGTGGCACTACTCCTGGTGCTCTGCACGTCTCTACTTTTGTCCCCTAATGTACTGTCAAGTGGGTGTGTTAGGCAAGGATCAGAGTGTTCCAGCAACTTGCCTGAGGTCACACAGTGAGCACGTGAACATACTTGGATGAAAATCTGACTCAAGAATCTTTCCAGGCTCCACTGTTCCTTCTGTGAATAATGTTTATCTCTGTTTCTCCCTTTCCCCTAAGTTTTACACAGAGAGACTATCTCCCAGAATGAGAAACATTTTGGATGTTATTTGATTTACCGACACAGGCATTTTGTGATCTCACAGAACATTCTGGTGGCTGCTCAGAGCTACAAAGGAAGCAGCTGCCACTTTCTTTGCACCAGGAGCTGGCTTGGTGATCTCCTTCAGTCATGGAAAGTCCCTTCCCCAGATAGACTCTGGTTTTCCACTGGCTTCTCCTGCTGCTAAAATAAAATCAGGCTAATCCCTCAACCATCCAACGTCAACAGGTGGACTTGCCTCTCCAGCATTCGTCAGAGGTGTGAAGAGGTCATTTTTTTATGCACACAGCTTTGCTCCCCTGGCTGCCACATCTCGGTCCTGCTCCAGCTGACCTACTCCTATTACTTCTGTGCCTCGTCTGCCAAAAACCTCTTCACAGTGGCTGTTTTCTCCGGTTACCCTCTGGCTGAACTTGGCTTTCAGATTAATCTTCCCTTCTCTTTAAAAAGCGAAGTCCACGAGCACAGACAAAAGTTGCGTGGGCATTGTTCTACACAGGGACAAGGGACCATTCAGCTGGGAGGCTGCCCCCCTCCACCCCGGCATTCCTATCAACCACGGATGCAGTCGGACAACTTTCTCATGTCCTCCAGCCATGACATTCGTACTGTAGAGAGAAGTAGCAACAACTACATTTAGAATTGATAGTTGTAGGAGCAGGCTTGGTCTGGGTTTTTAGTCCTGCTGCAGAGAAGGGAACTGACCACAGTGTGTGAGTTTACAGCATAATTTAGACATGATGGGAATAAACGGTCAAGAACACCGCAGCACAACACAGTTCAGAGTCCCCTCCCCATTCCCACAGATACATTTCCAAACAAGCTGCTGGACCAGGTAACGCATCTCACAATTTATTCACTTTGGGCCACAGGGCCACTTGAACAGACTTTGTCCACATTTCCTTAGTGCACCCTTTTTTTTTTTTTTTTTGATTGAAGCCATCAGTGCATTAAAATAAAAGAATTAGGTCAAATGAGCCATTATTAAATGGATTCAAAATTTGTTTTAGATGTTAGACTATCACAACTATTTTTATAGGTGGCCTTTATATAGCCTATGGAAGCCAACAGTTTTTAAGGAAGGAAGAATAGTAGAAAAGCAATGATAAGTTTGGGGACATTTTAGAAAAGAAAATCACAAAAAGTTTCATTAAAACATCTTTGTGTTTTTAAAATCCGGAAAAGTTTGCTATTGAAACTTCTGCAATGTGACTTTGAACATTATACAAATATTTTAGAGACAGTAATACTTTTTTAAACAAAAAGGACGCCTGATCCATTTCCCTAATGAACGATCAGGAAAGCAGAGGTGACAGGTGACTTCAACTTCACAGGCAAATATATATAGGGTGCACATTCATATGTCTCTTTTCTGATTACATCTTCCTCCAGGTACCACGGGTGTTTGGTCCAAATGGGGCGTGGCAGGGGCAGAGATGTCAGACGGTGGCAGTGAAGTGGGCTTTGCAGCACCTTACTGGCGAGAGAATGAGAATCCGGTGCAACCAAGAAGCAATCCTCAATCAGCTTGCTCTTTGCAACTCAAGAGGATGAGTAAAATGTGTTCATCCTGAGAGTTACTTCTAGAGAACTTCAGAGAGAAAATCTGGAGGCCCTAACCTGCCTCAAGTAACAGGTAAGGGGCTTGGTCGGTGGCAGAGGACCCCCAGTGCAGCATCCCTGGTTTGAACAATTATTTATTCCCCACAGGTGACATGGGCACAGAATCGAGCTGTTAGAATTGGACGCTCGAGGAGGCAATTTCAGCTTTGCTGCATGTACTCTAGGCACCCACTTCCTTAGGGTGAGGTCTGTTTGCTGGAGGCTGATGTCACCAGTCTCTTAGCCCTGTCGGTCATTTCTCTCACTCCTTCTGCTGCTAGAAGAGTTTTTCCTGTTTCGCCTACCTTGGAGCTGGTGAGAGAACGCCGGGGCCTAACCCAGGAAAGCAGAGCCTGAGTTGTGGGGTCAACACACAGCGGTGGCATGAAGACACTAACAAGTAGGTGAGTACCCAAGCCTTGGTCCTGGGAACAGTTACCTGTTAGGACGAGTGCGTGACAAAGCCCAATCCAGAGCCCTTCTAATGGGGTCAGGAACCTGGGGGACGCATACAGCGTTCCTTCCAAGGAGGTGACTAGCTGGTCCTACTAAGCCCTAGGATGTGGGTTCAGCCCTCCACCAGACTCTGAGGAGCTGTATCACCCCTGGACCCTGGAGAAGCGAGTTGGTGCTCTGGGATGTGTCAAGCAGCAGATACCGTGGGGGTGCGAAGGGGGCCCATCTAAAAAGTGTCTGGGCAGGAGATCTGAGCTGCTGGCCTCTCCGGGCCTGGAGGCAGCTGGACAGAAGAGGGCAGCATCACTCTGTCCTTGCCGGCGAGTCTCAGAGGAGGGCGGGAGGGGTCCCAAGACAGAGTTGACTTGGATGCAGCTTGTGTCCACGTTTAGCTCAGGACTGCAAACACAAGGGGATGGGTGTCTCTAGACTCTTCAGGGATTGCCTCTGTCCAGACCCGTGGCTTCCCCTCCACCTCCCTTCTTGCAGGCTTGAATCTCCCTCCTGCCCCTGTCCTCCCTGTGTGAGCACACACCAAGTTGACCTGACGAGGTGAGTGGAGCATTTGGCAGTGGTGACTTTGCTGCCGTCCCTGTATTTTCATGAAACAGCACCGAGATCGATTGCTCCCCCTCCCTTTCTTAGTGCTGGAGGCTCAGAAGACAGGGATCTGGTCCCTCCGAACCACGTCCAGGTCATCATCCAGGGTTAACAAAACCTGGAATGGGAGGGGCAGAGGAATGAAAGCAGTGCACCGTCACAGCCACAGTAAGCCCAACTTCCTCTCTGAGACTCACCTGGGTTGACAGCACAGCGCCTTCCTGTCCTCTGTGGCTATCTGCAGTGCTGTGCTCTACATGGGCAATTCTGATCACCTAGTTCATCTATTAATTCCGATGTGTACCAAGGGCCTATTATGTGCTATTCTAGATGCCAGAGACAAAACTCCCTACCTTCTTGGAGCTTACATTTGAGAGAGCTTCAGACATGAAGCAAATGGGAACAATACAGCCATGTTAGTGATGTATGCAAAGTCCAGTGTACTAGATAATAATATGTAATGAAATAGTAACAAAAATTAAACTATGGAGGGAGTATAGGAAGTATGGGGTAGGGAAAGGTTGAAAAAAAGTGCTGATGGGTGGCCAGGGAAGTCATTACTTAAGTCATTACTTAAAAGGGGACATGTGGCCCAAGATCTAGAGGAAAGGAAATCTTGTTGCATAGAGTATTGCTATACAAGCAATGTATACTCTGCCTCCATTTTCAGTTCCCTCTACCACCACTCTCTTCACATGGAAACTTTCACTCCACTTTTGTGGTCTCTGTCTCTCTCATGAAGGTGTTGTTCATCAAAACTACACTTCACTAGGAGTGAGGTTTATACAGATTGTTGAACTTCCCCAGATGGCCACGAGGGGGCAGCCCCGCTCCACTCTCGAGGCCGTGTGGCGGCAGAGCCGGCTCACCGTGAGCAGTGCTGGGAGCACAGGTCTCCCAGTGTTGTTGCTTGCTACCTGTGCACAGGCACAGCGGACTTTTAATTTGGAAAAGTCTAAATTAGGATGAAAGGAAGCCAGCAGTGATCATCCATTGTTAGAGTATGCATAGCTTCTGGAAAGGTGTTTGGGCCACAAGAAATGGAAGGATTACAGGAGAGATCTGGGACAGACCGGTTAGAAGCAAGAGACCTGGCTGCTATCCCCAGCCGCTCCAGAAACTTGTAAAATATTTGTGGGATATTCAGTGAGACTGGAAGAGGAGGAGAAATGTGAGCACAAGAAGGAAGAATCTAATGTTTCTGAAATTTGAGTGAGTGCCAGAAGTGATTCCTGGGGCGATTCTGGGCATGTGAGTTCTAATAACCGATTCAGTCTAAACGTTGTGCCATTTAAGGAAAATCATTTTGTTAACTGTATCTTGAAATATTGGAGAGTAAAAGGAAAATGAAAATAAATATCTAGCTGAAGGATATAATGTGAAAAAAGATATAAAAGAATTTGTATGTTAAATTATAATGAGGAATTAGAAAGAGAAGTTAGAAATACAAAAAGTAAGGAACGCAGGGGAAGAAAGTACAGGATGTGAAGAGAGAAGAAATTGACAGACAGGTATTATAAACTCACCAAGAATGAGAAAAACAGGGCTGTGGCAGAGAGGAAGTGCCAGATGTCATGGTCATCAAAGAAGTCGAGCAGGATACACTCCCGGTTCTTCTCCCGGGATTCGGCTGGGGTTCCCTGGAGGAAGGTGAGGCAGAATGTGGGTGAGCACTCCTACAGTTCAGCTGTTTAGAGGGCTGAGCGTCCAGAAAGCTACAAAAATGCTGTTGGATGCCCGGCCCAAAAAGTTAGCTTCCAAGAAAACATTAGTCCACACGAAAACTTGTACACAATGTTCACAGCGGCCACACTCATAAGAGCCAAAGAGTGGAAACCATCTAAATGTCCCTCAACTGATGATAGGTAAAATGTGCTGCATGCATACAATGGAAAATTATTCGGCAATTAAAAAGACATGAAGTACCAATATATGCTACCACATGGATGAATGGATAAGCTAGACTTCAAGACCACATATGGTATGATTCCATGTGTATGAAATGTCCAGAACAGGCAGATCTATAGAGACCGAAGATAGATTAGTGGTTGCCTGTGGCTGGTGGTTTAGGGAGAAACGGAGAGCGACTCCTAGTGGGCAGGCTTTCTTTCTAGAGTGATAACAAATGTTCTAAATTGATTGTGATGGAGAGCTAAGGCTTCCTTTCTGCTACTCAATGTATCACTTATTTCCTAGGCCTCAGTTTTCCCATCTATGCAATGGATTTATAAACACCTGCAGCTGGGTATTTGTTTATGGATAGGATTATGAGAAGATACGGTAATGAAGGTTTGGCACACGTTAAACATCCATGGGCAAGAGAATCATAATACAACACGTAATGAGCATCCAATCTGCTGTGTTTGGAGGGCTCACACCTTGACGAGGCCTACTCTGACAATGACGACAGCATGCCATTTATGTGTGGACATTAAACACCATCCCTTTTAGAGAAAGCTTTCATTTCAAAGACAAACAGCAACAAGCACACAGAGAGGGAAGTAGGAAGATCAAAAAGGCAAGAGGGAGGGAGAACATTTCCTCTGAAAAGAAAAACTGCCCTCTTACCTCCCAGCTGCTGAGATTCTGGAAGAAAAAGTACAGGGCAGAGGCCCACACCACAGCCGTGGCCACGATGCAGAAGAGCGGGATAGGGAGGAGCTTCTCTGAGCTGCGGAGCTGTGGATGGAAAGCAGATGCAGCTCACGGCCTTTTCGGACCCAGGGCAGGCGGCTCCCGGTGCCCACTCTCACCTTCATGATGATGTAAAAGGCCAGGTAGAGCAGCAGGTTACAGATGAAGATCCCCAGCATGTAGGAAGCGAAGTCCCGGGGTCGATAGATCAGTCCAAAGAGGGCGCTGGGTGCAGGGAGGGATTAGTATGTAGGCAACAAGCTGGGTTTGTAACATTGTTGGCTTTTTCACCTCCACTTTGGGGAGGAAGGGAGTTAAAGAAAAACCTCTAATGCAAGTAAATTACAACACCTCCTTCAGACCTGGCATTTTTGATGATTGTAAGGTTCCCATAAGTGGATGTACCACAATCCTCTTTCCTCTCTAGTTGAAATAGTTTTCCTTTTGCCTTGCGGCTTTTCATTACAAAGAACAGTGCAATGAATAAATCACTACCTTCAGACATATTATGCTTTTCCCTTTTTTTGCATTTAAGATTAATTCATTAGACTAGATTACTAGAAATAGAATTATCTCGAAATTGGCTTGCCACACATTATCAACAAAAAACTGTCTATGGTTTTTATTATTCATTTATTTAAAAATGTTTGTTTATTTTTGAGAGAGAGAGAGAGAGAGAGAGAGAGAGAGAGCATGAGTGGGGGAGGGGCAGAGAGAGAGGGAGAGAGACAGAATCCCGAGCAGGCCCCACATCCAGCATGGAACTGGACTCGGGGCTTGATCCCTTGACCATGAGATCGTGACCTGAGCTGAAATCTAGAGTTGGAAGCTCAACCGACTGAGCCACTCGGGCTCCCCTATGGTTTTTACATTAATATTGAAGTTTAGTTTGGTTGGGGTTTAGCACTGCTTTTTTCCCCCAAATTTCTTTTAAAATAACATTCAAGATTCACATGAAGTCACTCCATGTCTTGTAGTGTCCATGGGAAACTGAGGATGGAGAAACAAAGAGGAAGCCAACCCTCCACCAGGTTCCCATAGTGCCAGTGTGTTGTCACATCCCATTCATTCCTGCAGACCTTGCTGCCCAAAGAGCGCCTGTGTAAGAAAAGAGAGGCCATTTACCTTGTCTTGTGAGCAGATCGTGGGTTTGGTTTTGGTCATGGGAGGGGTGGGGACATGCCAGGTATTTGTGAGCACTGGGGACATAGTTATCAGTTGCTCATTATCAAGGGGTTGGTCCCTTTTCTCCCACGAGCACCCTGCACCCTATCTTACAGAGTCATCAGGACTGTGGGGTCCTCCCTAAAAGAGAGGTCAAGAAGAGTGCCACAGGTGACCACTGCCAAGAATCACCCATCTCGACGTGTCTCTACATCAAGGAGGGGTCCTTCACAGGCATGGCGCTTACCCCGAGGTAATCCCTGGGTGACAACATAATGGGAAATTTCTTCCACAAGCATATGCCCCAAGTAAGATTTGAATTCTCAAAACCCGATTCTGGCTTTACCCGAAGGTACGCCTCTGTTTTCAATCCTTTCATGTCTTAAAGGGGGGCAGGAGTCATCTTTCTATCAAAGGTCACTGACCTTTTTAGCATATCAGCTAAGAACCACTAATAAAAGCAACTAAACTTACTGACTTGGGGGAGACTAATGAAACAGCTCACTTACTCACATTTTAAAGTTGAGAATAGGTTGTATAAAATAGTTACAGATAACAAAAATATACGTCTGTTGTACTGTTCTATTTTGAAGCCATCGGAGGGAAAAAAGCCCAGGTAATAATGAGGGAAGAGAAGAAAAGGGATATTGGTGCAGTAGGAAGATTGAGAACTATAGGGCAAGAAATAAAGAGGAAAGAGACTTGTACACACACACGCTCATGCACACACGCAAACACACACACATTTAGTAAGAAAGGGAAATGTCTACCGGGTAGCCTTGATGGAAAGATCTACAAGACTTTAAAACTATGCTTCATGTTTGTAACTTTTAGAATAATCTCTAGCATCTAACTATCTACATAGTCTATCCATGTAGATAACAGATTTGATGTTGGTCTTGTGGCACAAATGAGCTCAATGCATCAAGGTGCTGAACGCAGCACTTTAAAAGAGACCACCGTTGGTACACAAGGCTTCCTAGTGTGTTCTTTGTGGAGGAAAAATACCTTTCTTCCAAGTCCCTAGGGCAAGCACAGTCCTACACGCTCCTTAATTTCACATTTCTTTATATAAATGACAGCCAAGGAAAGCTAAACCGCCGTGTTACAGACATCAATAAAGAGAAAAACGTGTCTTCCTAAGACTACTTACAAGGACCAGTTAACCAGATTCCCCACGATGAGCAACACCATTCTATCCTGGAAAGAAAACATCAGATGAGAGACTGCACACATCTCTTTTCTTTTGACCTACTTGTAGGGGCAGCATCAATTATGGGGAAACAATTGCCTGGTGAAAAGAGTTTCCATGGTTCTAAGAGAGCTGTGCCTGCAGGCGGACACTAATCTCCTATGGGAACAAATGGCGAGGCCTCGGTCTGTGAACGGATGTGACTTTGTGTCTGTTAAAGAAAACACGGTGAGTAAAGCAGGACTCTTACTGTTTCCCCCACCAGTGTGTAGGGTAGCTGGGCACCCCGGCCCCACTTCTTGAGGAAGTTGGTGGTGTGTGCAGATTACTCGGTAGCGAAAAGAATTCTGCCGTTGCTGTAACGTAATCCAGCACTGTTTCCCTGCGCCGTTACTTAGCGAGCCACGAGGCAGCTCTCGGGCCTCACCCGTATGGCTCCCATTTCCTCTCCATTACTCTGACTCCAAGGAGGTCCTGCAACGCTCAGGCTCCCGGTCTCTAAACACACAGCCTTAACACTAAAGATGTTGGTGGTGGGTGAACTAGGAGAGGTCCATCTCAAAGGAAAGTTCCTCTGATAGAGATTAATTCACAACCTGGCCCTGCTTCTGTGCATACAATGTAAAACTTTTAGGTGGCATCTGACTGTACTTTAATTTGCATGTCCTCATGGACTATTTAAAAGTGCTGATTCTCTGTCTTTGTGGGTGATCCATCTAGCTTGGAGGAAATATCTTCCTTTAAAAAAATTAGCTCTGGGGCGCCTGGGTGGCTCAGTTGGGTAAGCGTCTGACTTTGGCTCAGGTCATGATGTCACGGTTTGTGGGTTCAAGCCCTGCATCGGGCTCTGTGCTGACAGCCTGGAGCCTGCTTCCGATTCTGTGTCTCCCTCTCTCTCTGCCCCTCCCCTGCTCACACACTGTCTCTCTCTCTCTCTCTTTCTCTCAAAAATAAACATTAAAAAAAAAAATAAAAGAAAAATAGTCTGCTAGAAAAAAAGACAGTCTGCATCACATAATGTGAGTAAACAAACAAACAAAACATTAATTGCTCCTCATGGCTCACAGCTAAGGCAGGCTTAACTCTCAAAATACTCACAGGTCCTACTGGTTTTTTTTTTTTTTTTTTTTTTTTTTTAATATTTATTTATTCTTAGAGAGAGAGAGAGGGAGAGAGAGAACACACGCACAAGCAGGGAGGGGCAGAGAGAGGGAGACATAAAAAACTGAAGCAGGCTCCATGCTCTGAGCTATCAGCACAGAGCCCAACATGGGGCTCAAACCCACAAACCACGAGATCATGACCTGAGCCAAAGTCGGACGCTTAACCAACTGAGCCACCCAGGAGCCCCAGCCCTACTGGGTTTTTAAGTTCTCATGTAAATAAAACCCTTCAGCCTCAGTCCCCTCAACAGAGTTCCTGCCCAAGCTCTAGAGGGTGAAAACATTCTCATATTCCTTTATGTCAATATGATCGTAAACTATTTGATCATAAATTATTAGCAGGTACTTCGTGAACTCCTGTGTGTCAGGCCCAAATAGTATCAGGAATTCTGACCACAGCATGGTGGAAAGGTTGGGGTAATGGCTCCCAGCATGTATGTGGCCTTCCTAAGGTCACTCACTGGCCAGAGAGCCAAGATATAGCTGGGACCAGGGTCCCAATCTTTCTGCCTAGTGTAGAAATGTATGATATACTGAAAACAGTGATGGAGAATTTTTAGAACTTGCATTTCAACCAGTCAGTAATAACCACAATTTTGAAGAAAATATCCTTGCTTACTGTAAAAATCAAACAATGTACACAAATCAAACCAGTGTATGGTGTGGCAAGTGTTAAGTTCTTTTTTAAAAAAAGTTTTTAATGTTTATTTATTTTTGAGAAAGAGAGACACAGAGCATGAGCGGGGGAGGGGCAGAGAGAGAGGGAGACACAGAATCTGAAGCAGGCTCCAAGCCCTGAGTTGTCAGCACAGAGCCCGATGCGGGGCTCAAACTTGTGAACTGTGAGATCATGACCTGAGCTGAAGTCGGATGCTTAGCCGACTGAGCCACCGAGGTGCCCCTGAAAGTGTTCAGTTCTTGATGAAAGCAACCGGAGTGACAGATGCCCAGTTTTCTTGGGACAAGCCTGGTTTATGCCTGCTGTCATGGTATAATTATCCAGTGAGTGCCCTTTGCACTTCCACAAGTGAAATAATCATACCTCTTTGGATGACACCCTGCCTTGATCCTTCCCCATAGCAACTGTCACTGTTCCGTAGTTTTGTATGTATACACAGATTTCTTCTTTAAACACTAGCAGTATTTCATGTATTAAAATGGATCTATCCCAGTCTGTTTTTTATGACCAAGAAGAAGAGTAAGGAACATGCTTCTTCCCCCTGCTTGGAGCTCAGCCACCCTGGGCCATCTGGCCTTCTTGATTTAGGGAACCTGAGTGTCTGCCCCGAGCCTGCCCCTCATACTGTTCCCCTTCTCTCTGGGACAAGGCCAAGGCACACAGGAGCACGCACGTACCATATACAGAGGCCGGCTGCACTGCTGGACGAAGTCCGTGTAGAACACCATAGCGGCCCTTCGGAAAATCCCCAAATCTGCCGATGACACAATTGCATAGTAAGGCTTAGTCAGAGATACTACAGAATACTCCCATACGGCCCAAGATTTTAGGGCCAAGATGATGTCGTCTTCACCTTATAAAAATGGTGCTTTGTACTTATTAGGTCAGCAACAGATGTTTGCTTTAAAAAATGGTGCCTGTGGGGCGCCCTGGTGGCTCAGTCAGTTAAATATCCAAATTTGGCTCAGGTCATGACCTCACGGTTTGTGAGTTTGAGCCCTGCGTCAGGCTTGCTGCTGTCAGTGCAGGGCCCACTTTGGATCCTCTGTTTCCCTCTCTCTCTGTCCCTCTCCCTCTTTCTCTCAAAAATGAAAAAACGTTTAAAAAATTAAAATAAAAAAAATTGTGCCTGTACATGCCTGTGCTGTCCTGTAAGGTGTGCTGTATCCAGGCATCATACTGCAGAAACAGGCAAGTGAGGTGGACCCATGTGACAAATGCTCACAAATAATTTGAGTGGCCGGCCAGCGCCTCTATTGTCTCCACCAGCTAAGTTCCCCTTTGTGTACAGTTTACTGCAGAGGTGTTTCCTTTATAGCAGAGGTGTTATGGGGCCCCTCCAGGTACCTTAAAACATCTGCTCTCTCTAGAGGATGGGAAATCTTAGCCTGTAAAAATTCGAATCTGTATTTCTCCATGTGGTTGTAAGTCAGTAAGAATTGAGCCAAGGGACACTGAAGTCTATGGAGCACATTCAGAGAGTCTAAACTTGTACTGCAACAGTAATCAAAGGAATGCAAGTTACGATGGAGAGCAAAAGATCGGGAAGAATTTTTAAATGCGATCCTTCAAAAGCATAGAATGAAACACAGCACATGTGTGTGTTACAATTGTTCTATGAACAGAGTGAGGGTCACAGGTGGAGCTGTCTTTCTGTGAACAGTCTACACTTGTAGACATCACAGGCAAGGCTGAGGTCTGCTCAAAGCAAGCATTTCAACCAGGGCGGACCTCAGCTGTGTTGTGAATGCCATTCCTCCTCACATTTACCCTTGGGGTCAATTTCACCAAACTTCACTAGACCAGATATACTGAGGAAGGGAGGGGATGGGATGGGTCCATGCAATAGTCCAGAAGACGTGCAGGGCAGGCTGGGCTGGAGTGTATCCTTTCCTCTGAGCCTCTCTCTGGCCCCCTCCCCATAAGCTGATCCTGCCCAACCTGGAAGGGGTGTTCAGAGAGCCAGGCTGGCAGACAGTCACACAGGTCGCTGTGTTAAGAAAGCAATCTAGAGCCCTGGGAAGGGTGGCTGAACATTACCTGTGTCAGACACATCTGAATCGGTGGGAAGCAGGGAATAAATGAGAAAAGAAAATGATATAAGAAGGTAGCCAAACAGATAAACTACTGGTCATTTTATTTTTCTCTCAAAACGATGACTTTAGTTTTATTTTCCAATTAAAAAAAGTAATGTTTGCTCATCATAAAGAACACAGAAACTTCCTGCCTGTCTCAAACGTTCAGACGTTTCCTCTTCTTCAAAGAGTGAATCAGAGTCTGTCTCTCCCTATCTCTTTTATGCACCACTTGCATTTTGCAATCCATTCTCTCTCACAAGTGATCCCTGCCATCCTTTCCTTGGGCTCTGGTAGCAGAGTCATGATCTGGGCAAGTGGCTCTATGGTTTTCTGTCCTCCTTAGGAGATGCTCTGCCCCATTGCTGCTGCCTTTCCTGTATCCACGTTCATTTGCAGGTGCGGAGAAGGTATGTCATTGCAGAAAGCAAAGGCAGCTTATGAAATGGGCGGAGAGGCTGGTGTTGGCTGAACCACTGTCCACTAACTCAGCTTCCTGCCTTTGGACTAAATTTAGATGCAATCATTGTCACCATAGAACAGGACATTTTCCTTTGGACTCTGGTAAGTCTGTGACCACCTCGGGAAGAGGTAGGTAGAGAAATTGGAAATACTCAGTAGTGCTATGCACTGGCTGTCTTCCATGTACCCTTGCAGACCCATTTGCCGCATCTCTGTCCTGCACCAGGCCAATGAGCCTGACTGTAGGACCACGTAAGTGGATTTGCTCACTCTCCATGGATTTGGACAATGGGAAGCCCCAGTAGGAGACTGGAGGGACACAGGAAGAAAAGTGAGCTCAGAGTACTTATCCACCTTCTGCCCTCCCTGTGAGGTTGCCTTAGACTGGCCGTGTCTTTCAGGGTGACTTCCTCTCCTTCCACATTTTGGTAACTACTTCCTTCCTGTCCTTTGGACTAATGGATATGAGAGTTTCTCTGCTACTTACCCCAGGTTGCCAGACGACCACGTTCATTCTCCTCTACCTTCACCTTGTCTTATGAACAGTCCCTTTGTGACTAAAACCTTCGTCTTTGTGTGTGACATCTTTTTCCTGTTGAGACCCTACAGACTATTACATGGTCATAATATACTCCATTACATCTCTCCTTTTTCAGAAGGTAAACCAATACGGTATTGCAAAATTGTATGGGGCAAAAGTGGTATAGATATATTAAAAGTTCCTGTATGTATTATTAACGGTCACACTGTTACATACATCTGTATTCAAGTTTATTTTTCCAACTCAGGGAGCAACCAGAACAACCATGCTCCAAATTATTTTCCTTTTCAAAGTTGACTTTGTATGCCTTCACTCACCTTTGAATCTGGAGGATGGGGCATGACCAGAGCATCAAGCCAAATGCTCTGCACAACCATTTAATGATGCTTCCACTGGGCGATTTGGAGGTACATTGGCTCTGTTATTGCCACGGGAAAATCTACTGACTGTGCCACAGGGGAAAACTAAGCTGCCAAAATGAGAAATTGTTTTATTCAGCTTTCTAATCTGAAGGTTACTTGGTTATGTAGAATCACTCTTAGACCTGGCTGTATTTTAAAGGCCCTCATTCCCTAGTGAGTAAGGGGTCTGCCGGGCAAATGAATACTCCTTCTAGGCCACGTTCTGAATTCCCAGACCCCAGAATTCCCCGCCCAGATGGACCTGAGTCCCCTCGCAGAACCTGATAGCCCCCTTCCTTAGTCTACCTTCCTGAGGACAGATGGTACCCCTGGAGCAGGCACTTCTAGGGGCAAGGAAGGGCCAGCTGAATGCTGGGCAAGAATATCCATGTACATACTTGTGAGACCCCTTAAGATGCAGGACAGAGCCAGCGTGGGAAGAAGAGAGGGGCGGGGGCTGGGGACCAGCTCTCCGATACAGTTATATTCTGGAGTGTCCTTCTGAGGAAATGACAATTTTAAATTTGAACCTGGATCTTCTAGGTTGTAATGAAGGCATATATATTTATCAGTTTGTTGGCCTGCTTCCCTGCCTTCCTCCCTCCCTTCCTTCCTTCTATCCATGTATTTAATAGATTTTTAAGTCTGCTTTACAACTTACATTTTTTTTTAGTGGGCTTTTATTTACACTCTTGCTTTGAGCTCTGCAAATACGAGGGTTCAGCCTGTGCTTATACACAATTATTTTTCTTGAAATATACAAAAGAATATTTAAGTGTGGCTTCCTGGACCTTAAACGGCCTGGGGATATTTAAATGCTCTAACATGACTTCAATCTATCTGTTCCCGTGCATGCTGACTGACAGCAGCAGGGCAGAAGCTGGTTCCATGGAGCACGCAGTGCTCTAATGTGATACGTTCACATTGTCGGGGTAGTTCAGCAGGTCACCCACCTGTTATGATTCCTAAGTCTCAAAACGCTCCAGTTCCAGGATTTGAAAACAATATAAAATTCATTCTTGATAACCATGTAGGCTACTTAGAGAAATGCTCGTTTTAAATGTTACAATCTGAAAGCTATTTCTCTAGGTAGAATGAGTGGAGTGCTGACCAACCATTCTTCAAACACACTTTCAAAGTCTGTGAGTTATAAAGCACTGGGTCTTGGGGCTGGGGGTCTGCTTCAGGTCTGAGTATGACCACCTTAGTTTCTCAGTTGGAATCAGAACAGTAGCAATAGCTCATTGTAATCCTACACAGGAGAGGACGTTATAAAATACCCAGAATTCAGAGCACGTGTTCATGATGACCAGCAACACTTCCATTTAGGGTGAGCGAAGACAATGCTTTCTTGAGGTAAGTTAATCAGTGTGTTAGTGTAGAGCAACAGGTGACTCACCTATCTTGAAACGACCCATGTAGTAGATCTGGGTGCTAAGGGCTAGAGATGCCAGGATATGGATTGCAGAGAAGATGATCCAGAACCACAGGTCGTTTTTCCCAAACACCTAGGAGTAAAGATGGAGGTTACCTTCATCCAGGGTTTTCCCCACAGAACTCCGGAAAATCATTCTCTCATGTATGCATAAGGAGTCAAAAACTGAGCTGTGCATGCATTTTGATCCCCCCCCCCCAACTTCTGTGAGCTCACAGGGATCACACTGCACAAAAAAGAATGGCTACCTGGCCAAGCAAAAATGGAAGAAGGAGGAAATGGGTGAGGCACCGAACAACAACAGTGAGGGGCAGTAGGTCTAAAGCTGGGAGCTAATGCTCTGACAATGACTGCAGACAATGGACATGTGTCCCTGCACATTTAGAAAGCCGCTTCTGCTCTTTTAAGTCTGCCTCTCCCATCAGCTTGAACATCTCTATTCCATTCTCACATGAGTCAGGTCCCAGCTTTACAGTGTAACTCTCCAGGGGTAGTTTTACAGGTGCCTATTACATTATCAGAGATAAATAGCTAAGTAACTGAATAAAATGCCATGAATTGACTCATGATGGCCATGTGGCAGGAACCAAGGATTGTAATTAATTCAAACCTGTTCCCCTGAGGTCCACCAAACAAATAGCAACAAAACAAAACAAAACAAAACAAAAAACAAAAAACAAAAAACAAAAAAACCTCCCAAGGGGGCATGTTTGGAAAGCCGGGCTGAAGGCCACGGGGAGGGACGCACCACTCCGAGGACAGTGAGCGTGATGACCACTGCGAAGGAGGCGTAGGCAGCGTAGGCGCTGGCATTGATGTCTGGGTGGCGGGTCTGGTAGAGCTTCAGCATGCAGAGGCCGGCGATCATGTACATGAAGGAGGTGTCTGAGGGCGCACAGGGGGAGCCAAAACAATCAGGATCCAGTAGGTGACAGACAATTTCTCTTTAGTCTTGAAAACCCCCCTGCCTTTAGGCCCTAGAATATTTGCTGCCCTCAGTTTGTGTGGAGACCTCCAACATGGCAGCCTCCACAGGCACATTCTCTGGCCAGACCCCACCTACTCCACTCACAGAAGAAAAGTATCTGATGATAGGATAAATAATTGACTATCCCCGCTTGCAGGGGTATTTGCGTTTAAATGCTGGTGTTCAACAGCAACAGCAAGAGTCCATACTGGTGACAGTTAGGGCACTGTGACCATGGAAAGAATGCTAGGTGGGTGTGGAAGGTCCTTATCCGCATCCCAAAACATAACCACATTGATTGTTCAATATATAGCTCATATAATTGATTACTCATATATAGCTTTACAGCCTAGGGATGGAAAGTAGCTAGAAATTAAATGTGGCTTAGTTGTACGACAGTGATGGAAATGCAAACTGGAATAACAAGGCAATGTCCCATATTACTCAAGAGTGTAGCAAAACATTTCAATGTCTGATGGTAACATATTAGTGATGATATAGGGAAATGGGAACTCTCAGGCAGCTAGTGGGAGTAGGAATCAATACTCTGGAGAAACTTGGAAGTTCTTGGTAAAATGGTGACTGGTCCAGGTGACTCCAACATTCTACTTCTAGGTGTCCCAGGGAACCTCTCTCACATGTGCACAAAGAGAAGTATGTAAGGGTGTTCACTGAAGCACTGTCTACAATAGCAACATATTGGCAACACCTAAATGTTGTTCAGTAGAGGAATTGACAAATGTAGTATACATATTTTTATTACAGAAGATGACAGTCCTTAAAAATGGAAGAACTGGATATCTTTGATTCAATATTCATAAATCTTGAAAACATATTGTTGGACGAAAAAACGTTGCAGAACATAGTTTGATAGGTAAATATTAATTTACTACAAATGTAGTAAAATTATAAAAACTGGACTGATAAAATATCAAATTAGTCAAGCTGTTGCCTCTGAGGATGGAAGAAGGGAATAAGTTTGGAAAACAGTTCAAAGGACTCAACTTTGTCACATTTTCTTTCTTCTTCTTCTTCTTCTTCTTCTTCTTCTTCTTCTTTTTAATTAAGTAATCTCCATGCATAACACAGGGCTTGAACTCACGACCCTGACATCAAGTGTTGCATGCTGTACCGACTGAGCCAGCCAGGCGCCCCACAACATGTTATTTCTTAAAAGGTAGATTTAAGGAAGGTATTTTTAAATGTTGGCATTTGTTCATTCTGAGTGGTGAATGATATTGTTCTCTGTAGTTTTCTCTGTTAAAAATGTTTCTAAATAAAAAAAAATTAAATGTGGCAGAGAATTTCTGTGGTGTTCTGGGCTCACAGAGGCTAGAGTACAAAGATAAAAATGACTTTTTAAAATTCTTCTCCTTGAGTGTGGAGGTCACTACTACTGGCACCCGTTCTCACCTTTCTCCTTCCTGACAGCATATTAGTAACTCAACTGTCTCAGCCCCATTTTCAATTCAGAAATGCATGCCTTTTTAGCCTACTGGTTTCAGCAAAGCTAACCCCACCTGTGGTGCGTT
This sequence comes from Panthera uncia, assembly GCF_023721935.1. Taxonomy (NCBI): domain Eukaryota; kingdom Metazoa; phylum Chordata; class Mammalia; order Carnivora; family Felidae; genus Panthera; species Panthera uncia. Next base: position 58,826,380 of record NC_064810.1, on the reverse strand, counting down.
GGATGGTTCTCACTGGTCTAAAAGGTGATCTGCCTCCTTTGCCACCATGATTGATGTCCCAACCCAGGCTTGAGCTAACCAGCACCTGGAGAATAATTCTGGAATGGCTCATGACTATTTAAACTATTGAGGTGTGGAAGAATGTTATCTGGGCGGGGGGGGGGGGGGTTCGCAAAGAAGTTTCCTTGCTCTTTTGTTTTTTTTTTTTTTAATTTTTTAAAATGTTTTTATTTATTTTTGAGACAGAGACAGAGCATGAGCAGGGAAGGGGCAGAGAGAGAGGGAGACACAGAATCCGAAGCAGGCTCCAGGCTCTGAGCTGTCAGCACAGAGCCCGACTCGGGGCTCGAACTCACGGACCGTGAGATCATGACCTGAGCCGAAGTCAGACGCTCAACCGACTGAGCCACCCAGGCGCCCCAGAAGTTTCCTTGCTCTTAAATGAAGGCTCGTGGAAACCAGCTTGCTGTAACCACCAGACATCATGAAGTAGATAGAGACAGGAAGCCAGGACTCGCTGTAGCTATTTTTGCCATCATGAGTTTCCTGATAGCCTGAGGATAAAATCAGCCTGCAGGCTCGGCATAACCCAAGGGATTATGGAGCATTGGAGCCAGAGCCACCAGATAAATCAACTGCAAGCCCTTTCCACCTTTGGACTTTCAGAAGGTGAGCTGATAATTGTCCTTATTATTTAATCCAGTTGAATTGGGCTTTCTATTACTTTCGACCCAAAGCAGTCTAGTTACTAAGTTAGGCCAAATTATACTGAGGAAACTTTCCAGGTGTCTGTTGAATTCTATCTGCCCTGCTGCCTAATACTTAGCCCATTGCCCACCTGCAAATCTAGTCATGGGATCATCATTCACTGTTGAGTGTTTTCTAGTCTGAAAGTGGTCAGAGAGAAAAAATGGTACAACATGTAGAAACCACACCCTGTGGGGAAGTGCCCTTGAATCACTTTAGCTCACATAAAATATTTAATTCTTGCATGCATGACCTTGGTATTTTGTGGAGGGTCCCAGGACCAGACTCCCATAACTTAAATTTGTGTGGTTGATGTAAATTCTAATTACCAAATTGGAAGTTGGAGTAATTAGGACAGACATGGTAACAAGCACTGAGCACTCCTTCCATCATCAACGCGATGCCCATAGCATAGAAAACACCAAAGTGTTTAGGAATCCCATAATCCTGAAAAAGGAGAAAGTGTTGTCAATGGAAAGACACCAATCAGTGACAGAACCACAGGATCTGGAAACCCAAGCTTCTGGCCTCCTGTTGTTCATTACACATAACCCATCACCACACCATCAAGCCAGATGTCCCTCCCCTTTGCAGATCCTTCTTGGAACCATGACCTTTCCTAGCTCCCACATCCAATTTACCCTCCCTCTCCTCACCATGGCAAAGATGTCCTTGGCTTCTAGGGCTCTGCGATGGAGAATGTCTCGGCGCAAGACTATCAGCAGGAAGAGGAAGCCCAGGAGCACGTGGCCCAGGTTACTGAGAATGTTGTTGAAGGCACTAAAGGAGAAGGAAACCATGAGAGAGTTGAGGTGATCCAAGATATTCAGAGAATGAATGAATGCTTGAATGAGTGAGTACACTCAGCACTCCATGTTTTCTACCTAGACTTTTCATAAGATTTCAGGACTAGCAAATCATCAGAGATGATCTTTAACCTTACTCTTTTATTTTAGGATGCCTAACCTGTGATCACGTGCCCATTTCCTCCCTGGGATGCCTGTGTGGCTTCCCCAACACCCACCCAATCCTCTTTTATCCTGACGACACTGGCATGGAATGAATCCCAGGAAACAGAGCTGCTCCAGAGATGGGCAGTTTGGCCAAGTGTTTCAGCTACACCGTGAGAGGGAATTCTCATAGATGGACCCATGCTATGTGTGTCAATATTCAGCTCTGTAATAGTGACGTGTCAGCCGGTCATGGTCAGTTGCTTTATTTCAGGAAACTGAGGCTGGTTCAGTTCTGGAACAAGAAGTCTGTTCTTTCCACTTCACTATGTTCTGGTGGCTAGACCATGGCCTTGGAGGCAGCAGGCCTGGGTTCAGGTCCTGGCATCACTAATAGTTGAGGGACCTTCTGCAAGTTCCTTTCTAAGCCTTAGTGTCTTCATCTGAAGATGGAAGTGATGCTAATCCTACCTATCTTATGAGGTTGTTCAGTGAATTAACATATGAGCAGCTCATGCCCGTGGATGAGTGTCGTCACAGCTAGGACCTGATGTTTTCAAAAATGTCCCTGTCTTCTTCTTAGGAATGTTTCCTGAGGCCCCTATACAGGAATGAAAGGAAGATATCTGGTCTCAACTTTTTGATTTCATCCCTCCTTACCCTTGACTGGGGTAGTAATCCATAGTTGTTTTTAGTATTTTTTTTAAATGTTTATTTATTTATTTTGAGAGAGAGAGATAGAGAGCAAGTGGGGGAGGGGCAGAGAGAGAGAGGGAGCCAGAGAATCCCAAGCAGACCCTGCAGCTGTCAGCGCAGAGCCTGACAGGGGGCTCGAACTCCTGAACTGTGAGATCATGACCTGTGCTGAAACCAAGAGTCGAACGATTAACAGACTGCGCCACCCACGCACCCCAGTGTTTAGTATTTTTAAAAACTGAAATCGCATCTCACAGAAAGGAATCTCTAAACGTCTCATGGGCAACCAGAGGCCAGGGCTCACCTCAGGACGCCCAATGGGTGAGCACAGAGGAAGTTGTAGTAGCAGATGTCCTGATTGCCTGTGACATTCACCACCTGCAAAATCAAGAGTGAGAGGAGCAGATGCAGTTTTTCTCCATCTACTGAGCCCACCCTGAAACCACAAAAGGCAGGCAATGCTCACAGTGATTTACCATATAACCAGTGTTCCTTCTCAGCAGGGGACGGGTCATTGTCTACTGCCTTTACGCAGCACAGGCTAACTAGGACCGTCATGATATGTTCTATTTTCTGGATGCATGTTGGGAGGGTATGGAGCTATCCCATTCTCTATGTAGGAGTGATAACCACAGGGCATGTGGACGGGAGGAAGCATGTGTTCAGTTTTCCATTTTTCTCACCATCTCTATCATTAAGAACCTTCCTAGACCATAGCACAGCGGTATCTTCTGACAGGGCCCTGGAGTAGTAAGAGAGTATGGAGATTATAAGCAGTGGTGCCCAAACCTCATGAAAGTCCTTGTCCTTATCACATAGTGAGTAAGAGACTGGCCAAATTATTAGACCAATGGCTTTCAAACTTAGAAATCTGTACATTAGAATCACTGGGGGTCTAATCAGTACTGATGCTTGGTTCTACTCTCAGGGGCTTGGACCTAATTTGGTATAGGGTATAGCCTGGACACCAGGATTTCAAAGCTCCTCAGGTGATTTTAATGCACATCAAAGTGTGAGAATCACTGCATTAGAAACACCATCAGCCCCTTGTGCTTTCTACGTAGGCTTTCTTGCATAAAATAAATGCTAGAGAAGGTCATTATGTGATCTGGACCCAAGGTTCTATGAAGGCGCAATGGGGATTCTCAAGGTGTTTTAATTATTATCTTTGTTTATTTGTTTTTACTCTATTTTAGTTCTTATTTTATATTTTCTCAATTTTATGATCTTATTAGCTTTTTAAAAACTTATTACCCTTTTTTAAGAAGCTGTTTGTAGTTTTATAAAAAGTACCCTCAATGAGAGGGCACAGGCTAAATTAAATACCAGGTTTCTTTGTTTTGACTGGAACTTTATTTACTCCGCTCATTACCCCTTGATAATCAGAAGTTCAGACTGGTAAATAACAGATATAGTTGATAGATATTATGACTGAATGAGCTTACGGTAATGACTTCAGATTGGTAGACAAAATAATAACGAGGTCCCAGGCCCCTCTGTGATAAAACAGTTGGGAACTAGATTTAAAGATTCATCAAAGATGAAGCAACGGAGATGTCTAATTTGAAGACGAAATCGGAAGTTAATTCTTGGACTGAGATCAAGTTACATAGACTTTTCTCTGCAAGTCATAGCAAAGATCTCTCCCTGCAGCACGAAAGCTGGGATTCTGGGGTTCTGGGCGGTACTCACTGTCTGGTAGGTGATGACCAACTGGATCACAGGCAGTGCATAAAACACAGCAATGGTGATGATGTTCCTAAGCAGCCAGAAAGAACCAGAAATAGTTATTTCCAAATTAACAATGGAATTTTTGCTCAATTTTTTAACATAAGAACGCTTCCACTCCATAACTCTCTAATTAACTTGCAAAAGTAATCGGAAACTGATTATGCAGTTCCCGTTTCTTCAGCCTCCCACCCCTACAAACATTGGTAAAACTGTAAATGATACCTGCTTCTGTTTTAACCAAATTATTGATGAGGGCCTATTTCTTAGGTTGTTTTAGATTAGATGTTAGATGTTTTCGATTAAAAGTGACCAGAGCGCAAGTAACGGGAGATGGATCACATGAAAGGATGTGGCTCTGTTACATAACTCTTACTTCCAAAATGATGGTCCCACTATGAAATTCCATGGGGCCCCCACTGTCCCTTGCTTCCCTCGAATACCTGTATCCAAGTAAAAGGGCGTCCTTCAAGAGAAAAAAATGGAAAGAGCTATCACAGCATCAGCCTGGGATTTCTGAGGGGAGAGGGGTCCCCTGCTAGGCAGCTCAGCCTCTTGGCTTGGAGAGAGGCTGCATCAGGGTCTATTTAGCACTGGCTGTGGTATCATTTCCTTTCAGTGTGGTTCGCAGCTACTCTGAGACGCTGTAGACATCTAGTCCCTGAAATCATTGGCTTTTGTAAGAGCAAGTCTGGGTGAGAAGATGGAATGGCTTCAGTTTAGCGTGTCCCATGGAAGATAGTGACATGTTATTGTTAGGTTGCCTTTCTGGAAACAGATTGAGTGTGTTCCCTAAACATATGGGATTCTACTACTATTCTTATGATTCTTTTTAATCACTATGAACACTTTTTTTCATGTTTTTTATTATTTTTAATTTTAAAATTTTATTTAAATGCAAGTTAGTTAACATATGGTGTAATAATGATTTCAGGAGTGAAATTTAGTGATTCATCACTTACATCACTTACATATAACACCCATCCCATCAATATAACATATTACATATAACACTTATCCCAACAAGTGTCCTCCTTAATGCCCATCCCCCCACTTTACTACCATTCTTATTTTTACTTTTATGTATTTAATTTAGGGCTGGCTGCTTTTTGTAGTTTATTTTTGTTTTTCTTATAGAATGTGGCATGAATCCTTGAAGCATCTATATCTTTGCCTCATTAAACTGAAAGGTGTGCCATAAGTGATCATGGCTTTTATTAAGAAAATTTTCATTTTACTTAAGGGAACCATGGTCCTAGTGGCCATCTACTCACCAGAAATAAATTTTATATTTTTTGCTGACAATCCTCCGGTCCTTCCTGGACAGATCTGACAGGTAAAGGAACATCTAAAATATCAAATAAAAAAAGAATGAAAACATGTACTTGGCTTTTTTTTTTTTTTTGTGGAAGACACACAAAGGAAAGCTTTATAAATTCTCAATCCAATCCATTGCTAGGGATTAAAATTATTCAATAAACTTTTTTTTCAATTTTGTTTTTCCCAGAATACCCTAATACATACCCTAGTATTTTCTCTGAAATAGTAAGAATTGGCTGATGTAGAAAAACCTATTGGGAGTCTCAACTGCTTCTTACATCTCAGGAACTGGTTTTGCCATTTTTGGGGATGTCCACTGTGTGGTTCTTGAATTATACGATTGAAACTGTGCAGTCCACTTTCATATCCCTTACTGGATACAACACAATAAAATAAATATATGCCAAAAAGAAATGAGCTTTATTCCTGAGGGATGATAGGTACAGAAACAGAGAGTTTTCCCAGGTATACCCCTCATGAATCTTTTCTTTCATCTGGTGGATCCACTTCAGACCCTGAGTATTTTTTTTTTAAGTTTTATTTATTTAAGTGATCTCTACATCCAACGTGGGGCTTGAACTTACAATCCAGAGATCAAGAGTCACATGAATTACTGACTGAGCCAGCCAGGTGCCCCCAGACCCTGAGTGTTTTAATGCACTGCTCTCCTTAATTCTCTCACCTTCTTCCTCCAGAAAGAAATGTTAATTAGCAGGGTATTGCTTTTAGTCTGTAGTTATATTTTATCTAAAAAGCCCTCAGGGAAATATGGTTTCCCTTGAAGGGAAAAAATAAAGGAAACTGAGACCTTTGCTGAAGGTGTATTTGACTGTTGAACATTCTGCCCTTGCCAAGAGTACGGCCAGGCAGAGGTACCTTGGTCCGGATGATGTTCTTATCACTCTCAATGTCTGGCATGGTGTCGAAGTCACTCTCCTCCACAGAGCTGTCCGTGTCCGACTGGCATGGCTGCCCACCATCGGAGGAGGACATCTGCCTGCCAGGACTGGAGCTTGACTCCTCTGAAAGAGAGAAAACTCATCTGCCTTCCGAAGCTAGGAAGAACCCATGCAGTCCATCCCTCTCTGCAAAAAGCAGTGCTGACTCATTCTTGAAGATGTTGTGTTGGTAAAAACGAACTCCTTACCCACAACACATGTTCTTTCTCTTAATTCCTCCTCAATGGACTTCTACTTTGCCGCTTCTCCTATTTTTATATTTAAATTGTCTATTTCTAGGGCTGAATGCATATTAAGAACATAAAGGCAACTGCTCTGTTAACTACTTGGATGCAAAAAATAAGATTATGCTTATATGTCATGTTTCATATTTTACAATATGAACATAAATATATAAACATACACATGCACAGTTATGTATAGCATCGACCACAGACCCGTGTAAGCACACGCATATCCAGCAGCTATACATTGCTCGTGGGTAAAGTATTTGTACACTGAAACCCCCCACATGCCGCATCTATGATTATATAATGAGAACAACACTCTCAGGAAGAAGAATCCTTGTGTTCTCATGAATGTTTCCCAGAGCAGATGGGAATTTGTACAGCTTGATGAGCACATGAGCTGAGCCTACCTTCTGTTTTATTGCTTCTGTTCAGTTAGTTAAAAAAAAAAAATCCTGTTCTTGCAGAGCCAGAAATAAGTAGCCTGCATGAAACCCACATGCTTCTCAAAGTTACAGTACACCAGAGTAGGAAGAAGGACTCCAGCCCATCTCCCTGACATATTAAGCAAACCATTCACAGACCCACAGGAATTCTGTCTCTTTCAGGCCACACAATGAACATTGAGGGTTTGCCATGTGAATGACTAGGTTCAATTATGAAGTTAGCCAAAATGAACGATTGTCAGGCTACAGCCATGTTCACCTGCAGCACAGCCTTAGTCTTCTGATCGCCCTTACTCCACTGAAACCTGAGAATGAAAGAGCTCGTCAATTGATTTCAGGCTCCCTGACACCGGCTCTGACATACTGTTCATGCCCTAAACTCAGGCCGGGTATGAAAACATCCCCACACGGACTTTGGGAGTTGATGGCAACCATGGTAGGGAATTCTGCTCAAGTGTGGCTAGCACAGAATAACAAACTAGAGAAGGTTGGAGCTGGAAGGAGCCTTCCAGATCTTCCAACCAATTTCTCTTATAAAGAGAAGACAATCCTAGACGATGACTGCCTTGCCCACTCACACAGTTAATAGTGGCTGGAAGGCCCTTTTTATCCTATTCTCTGGAGAATTAAGAAATACTTCAATGAATGGACTCATAGTAGGCAATACCTATTGCCCCATAATTGCTTCCTTCAGGGGTGCTGGCAGCAATGGGATGTGACACCGCCATATTTCCAGAGCCTGTTAAAAAGAAAAGCAAACACTTCATGTCCAGTTGCTAAAACAACACAACTCTAAGTAGCTTGAATCATCAGTCCAATATAAAACTCACCAAACTGTGACCTACAGGCAAAATCTAGCCTGCTACCTATTTTTGTATAACCCTTTAACTAAGAATGGTTTTAGAATGTGAGACAGGAAACCATCAAAATCCTAGAGGAGAATACAGGCAACAACCTCTTTGACCTCAGCTGTGGCAACTTTTTACTAGGCATGTATCTGGAAGCAAGGGAAACAAAAGCAAAAATTATCTATTATGACTTCATCAAGACAAAAAACTTCTTCACAGTGAAGGAAACAATCAATAAAACTAAAAGCCAATCTATGGAATGGGAGAAGATATTTGCAAATGACATACCAGATAAAGGGCTAGTATCCAAAATCTATAAAGAATTGATTAAACTCAACACCTAATCAATAATCAAGTTAAGAAATGGGCAGAAGACATGAACAGACACTTCTCCAAAGAAGACATACAAATGGTGAACAGACTCATGAAAAAATGCTCACCATCACTCATCATCAGGGAAATACAAATCAAAATCACAATGAGATACCACTTCACACCTGTCAGAATGGCTAACATTAACAACTCAGGAAACAATGGAGGTTGGTGAGGATGCAGAGAAAGGGGAACCCTCCTACACTGTTGGTGGGAATGCAAACTAGGGCAGCCGCTCTGGAAAACAGTGTGGAGGTTCCTCAGAAAGTTAAAGATAGAACTACTTACTCTATGACCCTGCAATTGCACTAAGTATTTATCCAAAGGATACAAAAATACTGATTTGAAAGGGCACATACAACCCAATGTGTTACAGCAGCACTAACAATAGCCAAATTATGGAGAGCCCAAATGTCCATCAACTGATGAATGGCAAAGAAGATGAGGTTTATATATACACAACGGAATATTACTCAGCTATCAAAAAGAATAGAATCTTGCCATTTGCAATGATGTGGATGGAACTAGAGTGTATTATGCTAAGTGAAATAAGTCAGTCACAGAAAGACAAATACCATATGATTTCATTCATATGTGGAATTTAAGAAACAAAACAGATGAACATAAGGCAAGGGAAGGAAAAATAAAATAAGATAAAAACAGAGAGGGAGGGGCGCCTGGGTGGCGCAGTCGGTTAAGCGTCCGACTTCAGCCAGGTCACGATCTCGCGGTCCGTGAGTTCGAGCCCCGCGTCAGGCTCTGGGCTGATGGCTCAGAGCCTGGAGCCTGTTTCCGATTCTGTGTCTCCCTCTCTCTCTGACCCTCCCCCGTTCATGCTCTGTCTCTCTCTGTCCCAAAAATTAAAAAAAAAAAAAAAAAAAAAAAAAAACAGAGAGGGAGGCAAACCATAAGAGACTCTTAACTATAGAGAACAAACTGAGGGTTGCTGGAGGGGAGGCGGGTGGGGGGATGAGTTAATAGGTGATGGGTATTAAGGAGGGCACTTGTGGGGATGAACACTGGGTGTTATATACAAGTGATGAATCACTAAACTCTCTTCCTGAAACCACAACTACAGTATATGTTAACTAACCTAAATTTAGGTAAAATCTTGGACAGGAAAATAAATATTTTAAATGGTTGGGGAAAGAAATCAAAAGATTTCATGACAGGTAAAAATCACATGAAATTCAAATTTCAGTACTCATACATGAAGTCCTGTTGAAACACAGTCACAGCCACTTGGGTATGTCTATGGCTGCTTTTGGCTATGGTGGCAGCATTGAGCAGTTGTGACAGAGATGATACGGCCCTGTGAAGTCTAACATATTTGCTATTTGGCACTCTACAGAGAAAAAAAAAATCTTCCAGTTCCTGTGTGAAAGTATTGCAGAATCACAAGAACAAAAGAGCACAGGTCCTGAAATCACTTTGAGGAAGGTCACCACTGAACAGAAACACAGAAGTATCTGTCATTAAACCGCTGTAATGTGGAGGCTTTCAAAATAGCATTTAGCAGCACCTTAACCACTGGCAGGATAAGTCCAGATAGGGAGGAAATCACAGCACTCCTTGGAGCAATCAATGGTGAAAACTGAACTAAGGATATGGAAGAATATGAGATATTTTGAGAGATATTTCTGTATCTGTTGCCAAATTTTTGTTGGCAGTGAGAGATAAATTAAGATAATGTTCCCCAAACTTTTCCACTGAAGTACTCCTTGTAGCACAGGGAGTGAACTCATCCCTCCGTGTCTGGTGCAGTCATCTGGAGCCATGTCACCACCAATATCAGAGAGAAATAGCTTCCAACCTTCTCCTTGGTTGTTAGGCAAGATGCTATTCACTGAGTTTATTCACCTCCGAGAATTAGGTGGATCTGAACAAGGAGAGGAGAAACCACAATTAAGCAGGGTATCTAGGCAGTTTCTCTGACTCTGACTTCATGCTACAATATTTCCAGGAGCCACACTCATCTGCGGAGATGCTTGAAAATGTTTCTTACGCCTCCTGAGCTTTGTCAAGGATCTAGGATATTGTCAGGCTGGTGGGCATTTCAGTATAGTATCTTCCTTCTGAAGTGAGATCGCTTGTATCACATTACAGGCAGAAAGGTCTGTGTGTTACCCAGTCAGTCTCTTATTGCAGAGAAATAGATTTTCAGTGAAGACACATAACTGAGGATATTCTATGATACCCTCACTGTAAATGTATTTCCATTTCTTCATTGAAAATGCAGTTTGTTACAGTTTGCGTTCATGCTGCAGTATGTAACCCGCACAACGGAACCAAAAGCCTCACTGGTTCATCATTTACCACAGCCAGCTCTCCTCATCCACCTCTCAAACTTCCTTCCGCTGGTGGGCAGTAAAATCATTCACGGTTTTTCAGGCCAATTTGTAGGCTTTATCATATCTTTTAGTCTTTTTGTGTCCATTCATTTCCTTCATGAAGAAAAAGATTTAAGGGGCGCCTGGGTGGCTCAGTCGGTTAAGCGTTAGACTCTTGATTTCTGCTCAGGTCGTGTTTTCATGGGTTCATGAGTTCGAGCCCCATGTCTGCTTGGGATTCGCTCCCCTCTTTCTGCCCCTTCTCTGCTCGTACTTTTGCTCTCTCTCAAAATAAACTTAAAAGAAAAAAGAAAGGAAAATATTTAAATCCTGAGTTCAAAATATTTAGTCAGGTGATGAGAGATGGCCTTGGAGACTCAATTTCCTTTCTCCTTTTGGCAGCTTAGCCAAGAGCTGGCTCAGCCAAGGTCTTTAACTAACACAGCATTCCTGGCAGGCAGGGTTGTTCCCAGGCCCTCAGAGTGCAGACTCCCTGGCACTGTTCCTAGGCCTGGAGATTCCTTGACAGATTTCTCATCACTTCAAGAAAGTAGATGTACCTTGGCCTTTCTTGGGCTTACCTGTAAATATGGAACGTGGTTTCACTACCATCTTTGCTTTTCATCCAACTTCAAGACAAAGAAACAGGTTATTTTCAGACCCGTAAGTATGAGGTATTAAATTTTTTTGTGCCCAATAATGTCATGTGGAGATGTGTACAACTTGACTGACTCTTCGTTCTAGGACAGATTTGGTCGTAGTTACAGCACAGAGCTTTGCTGCTGGATACTATTGACAATAACAAGTACTACTTACTATGACCCCCACCTCTAGTACTGCTATGATAACTAATGCTCTCGCTGCTATTATATATTATAGAACTACTGCATCTCACTACTGTGGTTGTTGATGCTAGTTGATGTTTATGGAGAACTTACTGCATGTCAGACACCCTTTTAATTTCTTTTCAAGAATTTACTCATTTAAGTTTTCAACAGCCCAATGAGGTGGGTACTGTTCTCACCATTTTAAAATAACAAAAGAGAGGCACCGAGAGTGGTTTGTTGTATTAGTTTCAGTCAAAACTTATCTTCTTTTTATTTATTCATTTATTTATTTATTATTGTTTTTTAATGTTTATTTTTTATTTATTTTGAGAGACAGAGCAAGAGTGTTGGAGGGACAGAGAGAGAGAGAGAGAGAGAGAGAGAATCCCAAGCAGTCTCTGTGCTGTCAGCACGGAGCCCGATGTGGGGCTCGAACCCACAAACCCTCAGATCACGCATGACCTGAGCAGAAACCAAGAGTTGGACGCTTCACTGACTGAGCCACCCGGGTGCCCCAAAACTTATCTTCTTAATTGAAAAACAACACCAGGATTTTCTTCCAGTATATGAATAACTGGCAGCGAGCATGTTACTTTCATGGAGTATTCAAGAATATCTTTCAAAAAGACAAGGAGGTTGAGACTTGTTCTCATCTCCACTATAATAAGCTGATACTTTAAAGAAGCATCTAAGGGCAACATTTGCTTTTTAGGTTGTCTGCTACTGCTTACCAATGATTTTCTATTGGGTCATTTCCCTCAGTGTCTTTCATATTTGTCTCTTTTCAAGCTCAAACTCCCTCTTTTAAAGTTTTTAATTCAAGTGTAATTAACAAACAGTGTGATATTAGTTTCAGGTGTGCAACATGATTCAACAATTCTGTACATTCCTCGGTGCTTATCATAAATGTACTCTTAATCCCCATCACCTATTTCACCTGTAACCCCACCCACCTCCCTTCTGGCAACCACCAGTTTGTTTTCTGTATTTAAAAGTCTGTTTTTTTAATTTGTCCTTTTCTTTGTTCATTTGTTTTGTTTCTTGAATTCCACATATGAGTGAAATCATATAGTACTTATCTTTCTTTGATTGACTTATTTCACTTAGCACTATACCCTCTAGGTCCATCCATATTATTGCAAATGGCAAGATTTCATTCTTTTTTATGGCTGAGTAATATTCTATTACACACACACACACACACACACACACCCTACATCTTCTTCATCCATTCATCAACCAATGGAAACTTGGGCTGCTTCCATAATTTGGTTATTGTAAATAATGCTGCAAGAAACATAGATGTGCCTAAATCTTGTTGAATTAGTGTTTTTGTTTTCTTTGGATAAATACCCAGTAGTGGAATTGCTGGATTATATGGTAATTCTATTTTTAAATTAAAAAAATTTTTTTGAATGTTTATTTATTTTTGAGAAGGAGAGAGAGAGAGAGAAAGAGCGTGATCAGGGCAGGGGCAGAGAGAGAGGGAGATACAGAATCTGAAGCAGGCTCCAGGCTCCGAGCTATCAGCATAGAGCCCGATGTGGGGCTTGAACTAATGAACCACGAGATTATGACCTGAGCTGAAGTCAGATGCTTAACCAACTGAGACACCCAGGTGCCCCTATTTTTAATTTTTTTATATTTATATACTTTTGAAAAAGAGAGGGAGAGAGAGAGAGAACACACAAGTGGGGGAGGGACAGAGAGAGAGGGAGACAGAGGATCCAAAGCAGTCTCTTCACTGACCGCTTAGAGCCTGATGGGCGTGAACCTACGTAAGCTGAGGTTGGGTACTCAATTGATTGAGCCACCTGGGTGCCCTGATTCTTTTATTTTTTGAGGCACTTCCACACTGTTTTCCACAGTGGCTGCACCAGTTTGTATTTCTACCAACAGTGCATGAGGGTTCTTTTTTCTCCATATCTTCACCCACACTTGTTATTTCTTGCCTTCTTGATTTTAGCCGTTCTGACAGGTGTGAGATGATACCTCATTGTGGCTTTGATTTGCATTTCCCTGAGGATGAGTGGTGTTGAGCACTCTTTTCATGTATCTGTTGGCCATCTGTAAGTCTTCACTGGAGAAATGTCTGTTCATGTCCTCTTCCCATTTTTAAATTGAATTATGTGTTTTTATGGTGTTCAGCTATATAGGTTCTTTATATATTTTGGGTATTAATTCCTTAGTAGATATGTCATTTGCAAGTATCTTCTCCCATTCAATAAGTTGTCTTTTTGTTTTGTTGGTGGTTTCCTTTGGTGTGCAGAAACTTTTTATTTTGGTGTAGTCTCAATAGTTTATTTTTGCTTTTGTTTCCCTTGCCTGAGAAGACATAGCTAATGTTGCTAAGGCTGAGGTCAAAGAGATTACTGCCTGTGTTTTCTTCTAGAAATGTTATGGTTTCAGGTCACACATTTAGGTCTTTAATCTATTTTGAGTTTATTTTTGTGTATGGTATGAGAAAACAGCCCAGTTTCATTCTTTTGCATGTAGCTATTCAGCTTTCCCAACACTATTTGCTGAAGAGACTGTATTTTTCCCATTGTATATACTTGCCTCCTTTGCTGTAGATTAATTGACCATAAAAGTGTGGGCTCATTTCTGGGCTTTCTATCTTGTTCCATTGATCTATGTGTCTTATTTTTATGCCAGTACCACACTGTTCTGATTACCACATATATATTTTTTTAAGTTTATTTATTTATTTTTGAGAGAGAGAGAGAGAGAGCAAGTAAGGGAAGGGCAGAGAGAGAGAGAATCCCAAACAGGCTCCTCACAGTCAGTGCAGAGCTCCACATGGGGCTTGAACTCACGAACTGTGAGATCATGACACGTGACCTGAGCCGAAATCAAAAGTTGGATGCTTAACCAACTGAGCTACCCAGGTGCCCCTGGTTACTATATCTCTATAGTATATTTTGAAATCTGGGATTGTGATACCACCAGTTTTGTTCTTTTTCAAGATTGCTTTGGCTGTTTGGTCTTTTGTGTTTTCAGACAAATTTTAGGATTATTGTTCCAATTCTATGAAAACTACTGTTGGTATTTTGATAGGGATTAAATCTGTAGATGTAAGATCTACATTACATATAAGTTCTACCATTACCCTATGTCCTTTTATAAAGATGTAATTTTAAAATTATTAAATGTGTAAATAGGAAGTGAAGAATGACACTAAAATCATAAAATTCAGAATTTTTGGCATTTTGGTGCTACTGAGAAGCCCTCTACCACGAGAGGCAGAAGTGTGCATAGGAAAGTGCTTGAGTTTGGTTATGACAGGAGGTTGAAATGGTTTGTGGGAGGCAATGTTTTTGTGGGTGTAAACAAAGGAGAAAAAAACCCACAAAACCTAAAATCAAAGCTAGTGAGCAAACAAAAACAATCGCTGTTTTTTTAGGTGACACTTCATTAAAAAGCAAAAGCCAGCTGTGTGGGTCTGTTCAGACTTGGATGTGTCGCTGATTTCTGTACTTAGCTCTGGCTCATGATTGAGCAAGCTGTGATTCTAATCTGGTTGTTAGCCATTTTCACTCTGAGGCATCTGCAACATCACTAATTCTAGGATGGACAAGAGAACCAAGATTTTCACGGGCAAGACAAGTGCCAGAACATAAAGATGTTTTAACTTTGTGGACTTTTTTTTTAAGAAATGTGCTCTTAAAAAAATTTTTTTTTAACACTTATTTACTTTTGAGAGACAGAGCAAGACAGAGCATGAGTGGGGGAGGGGCAGAGAGTGGCGGGGGTGGGGGTGGGCAGGTAGGGTACACAGAATTCAAAGCAGGCTCCAGGCTCTAAGCTGTCAGCACAAAGCCCGATGTGGGGCTGGAACTCATGGACCGCGAGATCATGACCTGAGCCGAAGTCGGCCGCTTAGCCGACTGAGCCACCCAGGCGCCCCTAACTCTGTGGACTTTATAGGCACAATTTAAATATGAGATTGGCAACTTTGTATACCAGTATTCTGTTAATTTTTCTAATGTTTAAGACCTTCTCAGAATGCAAAAAACCAGAACATTGGCTCCCAAACTTCAAGTATGCTCCCAGAAGGAGAGTTATATTTATATTTAACTCTATGGTATTTAGAAAGAATTAAACACAAAATATCAGTTTATAGGACAGACCAAGATGTTCTGGCTGGGAATAAGTAAACATATAAAGTTGTGAATGAGCTCATCTTAATGAAGAGAGTTATTCTGGCATCTTTTTCTCTGAGCATGAGCCCTTTGCCATCTGTTTACTTACACTGCATAAGATATGTTTGCATGTTGGCTTTTAATATTAAATGCTCAACATGAGGAGAAAAACTTTACTTCATTTTGAGCATGTTTGGATCTTTCAGATTTCATATTTATAATTGTCTTGCCTTCTGTCTCTGGACTCAGGAGGTTGGAAGTTGAAGAGGTAGTCAGAGATGATGGGAACTAGCTGCTGGAAAATTTCAGTTTTATGCCAATAGGCTACCTATCCCAACTAGTCTCAACAGATGAGGAGAGAGTTCCAGTCCAAGATGGCAACATGGGAAGACACTGAGCTCACCTCTTCCACGGACACACCAAATCTACACCCATTTATAAAGCAATTCCTCCCGAAGAACCTAGGGCTGCCTGAGTAGCTTCTGCGCAAGTAAAGATAGAACAGCAAGAAAAACAAAGACATGGTAAGGAAGGGCACTATGGGAACTACAGTGGGAGGGACCATGAACAGATCTGTGTACCTTGGGGCGCTGACAAAAACCACGGTTTAAGAGGGCAACTAGGGGCACCTGGGCAGCTCAGTTGGTTAGGCATCTGACTCTCTTGGTCTCGGCTCAGGTCGTGATCTCATGGTTTGTGGATTCAGGCCCGAGATGGGCTCTGCACTGACAGCTCAGAGGCTGCATGGGATTCTCTCTCTCACTCTCTGCCCCTCCCCTGTTCACATGCACATGCACATTGTCCCTCTCAAAATCAATAAATAAAAACACTTAAAAAAAATAAAAGGGCAACTCGAATATGAAAGATCCAGCCTTCAAACTCCAGCAAATGGTGGGAGAGCTACTGAAACTCTCTCTGCTGGGAGGGTCTGGCCAGGGTCTTGGTTCGTTGTCCCCCTCCACCTGGATGGAATACAGGGGAGCATGGCCCAGGTGTCATAGCTGGCCCACCTCCTTAGTGCACATTAGTTTTAGAAGTCCTCTCTGCAGAAAGATGAATAAACTTTAAATATAAACCATATACAGTGAAGCCTTTCTACTCTAGTAAAATTTTGCCACCAACGTTAAGCGTATCTATTGAAGAGAATGTTTCTGAGGGGAAAAAAATAAAAGGACAGGCATCCTGAGTCCCCAGTGGCAAATTGGGTAAAATCTCTGTTTTTGGCACTCCTTGTAACCTATCAGTACTCCATGGCCACATTCCAGATGCCAGCATGGAGAGGAAGAAATACACGTCATGTTTAGCTGGTCACTTTTTCCTCCCACCATCCCACTGGGCTCAAAGAAGTGGCCTCATTCTCTCTTGCAAGAGTTTCTCTGCCTTGTCTTCTTGCTGTGGTAGCCTTCAACCTCTCCCCTTCTCTGGGGTCACAATGGCACGTGCAGTGGGGTAAGATAAACAAAGTGAGTCTGGAGGTTTTTGTTTTGTTTTGTTTTTAAGTTGAGAGAATGAGGAAAACCACAAAAATGAGATTTCTCTTAAAGAAAAAGTGGCAAGAAAAGCCAAGAAAATTTGTAAAAAGAAGCATCAGGACTAGAGTTTGAGACCCATTGCCACAGAACCTGATGGTGGCCTATGCTCCTTGACTCCTCCAAACTCACACTGCTTGTCTTCATTCCCTCTGCACCCTGCTCTTTGCTAAGAGGCTGATTTGGTAATGGCTCCATGGAGGGAAGAATTTGATTGGCCATTGGGTTCTTAAATCTAACAACTTGTCACGTTTGTTAAGCTCTCTCACTTGAGACAGTAACCCTCTCTTACCCTCAGGTTCCATGCTGACAGCTCATGTGGTCCCAGAAGCCTGTGAGACATACTTCATTCACCTTTCTCTCCAGTTGTGGCTGAATTTCTGTATAGGTTCTTTACAATGATGTGAAATGTGGGATTTTTCACTGACAGGGCCACTAAAGGTTTTTAGAGCACAGAGCCTTTCCTAGTACCCCTCACAATACCCCAGAGGTCCCTGCCTTCAGTGCTAAGTGATGAGTGGGGAATACAGTAAAAAATGCCTTCATGGCCTCAAGAAAGTCTTTTCAAACACTATTTCCAATTCACCTGGCTCCACGAAATTATCTCCATCTTTATCCCGTGAAGTATGAAAGACATCTCTTTGTTTTAAGCACAATCGGAACCAATGTCAATATTTTTCAAAGAGAATTTAAAGAATGGCAGGCAAATGAAAGAAAAACAAATACAGGGGAGCTGACAGATACTCCAAATGCAGCCTTCCTTTTGTTATGTAACTAAAACAGGGCTGCCACCAATTTGACAGCCTGTAGGGACCTGGCTCCATGTTTTCTGCGTGAAACACAGGCAAGGTGAAAGCATCAGGCCCAGCTCCTCAGATGTCTAGGTCCACACTGATTTGGGTGGACACCATGCCAAGTCTAATGGGATCCTCCTTCCCTTTCAGACACTGCTCCTAGCATTTTCTCTGATTAGCAGCCCCCCAGGGCATTTCCTGTAGCTCTGAGCTCCACTGAACTTCCTGTAGCCCCCAAAGTCACACTGATCCTGGCCCTTGGGAGAGAAAGAAATATTTTTTAACTTTTTACTTTTATTCTTATCTTGAGAGAGATAGCATGCACAAGCAGGGGAGAGAGGAAGACAGAGAACGGGAGAGAGAGAGAGAGAGAGAGAGAGAGAGAGAGAGAGAGAGACTTTTTTTCTTGTAATGTTTTTTAATGTTTAGTCATTTTTGAGAGATAGAGACAGAGCATGAATGGGGGAGGGGCAGAGAGAGAGAGGGGAGACACAGCACCAAAGCAGGCTCCAGGCTCCAAGTGGTCAGCACAGAGCCTGATGCGGGGCTCGAACCCATGAACTACGATATCATGACTTGAGCCGAAGTCGGGTGCCTAACCGACTGAGCCACCCAGGCGTCGAGAGAGAGAAAGAGAGAGAGACAGAGAGAGAGAATCTCAAGAAGGCTCCATGCTCAGTGTGGAGCCTGACACAGGGGCTCAATCCCATGACCCTGGGATCACAACCTGGGCAGAAATCAAGAGTTGGATGCTCCACCCACTGAGCCACCCAGGGGTCCCGAGAAAGACATTTCTATATCCTTGCTTCTCTGCAAACCTTCCTCCCCTGAATGTCTCACATTCATTTCAGTGCCCTTCACTTGCTTGTGTCTCTTGCTCCAGGCTGCTTTCTCAGTGCTCCACTGGATATGCTTAGGTTCTTTCCTAGAGTAGAGTGTGCCTGCTCTGCTCTTGTCTCCCACATCTAGGTCTCATTTCACTTGTCATGTCCCTTCTCTCCCTGTAGCCTGTCCACATAACAAAGGTGCTGTATTTCCTCCCTATTTCAAAGTCCTTTGTGATGAACACTCCTAGTCCCTACTTCCTAACTTAGCTGGGATTTTGTCCAGGTATCCTCATCAGGCAGTCTGTGTGTTTAAGTCAGTGATTCCCAATTGGGGGTAGGGGTGGGGGAACCATTTTGCCCCCAAGAGAACATTGTCTAGGGACATTTTTAGTTGTCACAAGGAGGGAGTGTACTACTGGTTTCTAGTAGGTAGAGGTGAAGAATGGAGTTAGAGATCCTACAATGTACAGGATAGCCCCCCCCCCCCAACAAATAATTATCTGGCCTGTAATGTCAATAACGTTGAGTTTGAGAAACACCAGTCTTAGAGGAAGATGATCTCATCCTAGTTCTGTAAGGAGGCTTGATTGATCTGTAGGTAAATCTATTCCTTTGCGGTGACTGGTTTAACAAGCAAATGATCCACTCTATGCCAATGAAACATGAGCAGTTACTGGGTGCTTCTGAAAAAAGTCCTTCCCTTTGGACATTGTCAGGTGAGGGTGTCAAAGTGATTCATCTCACCACTGGCACTGGAATTAAAGCAGAGCCAAGGGAATGGCAGGGGAAAGGACCAGGGCCACCAGACTCAGTCAGTCCTAAGTGCACCCTTTTGTTCAACTTCCAGGGAGACGAGCATCTATATTGTTTAAGTGTGGTTTGAGATATAATTTGTTGTTATTTGCAGCTATGTGATTCCTAACTGATGCATCTTTACTCTTATCTTCTTTCCTTCCCTCCATCTCTCCCTCTTTCCATCTTCTTTCTTTTCTTTTCTTTTCTTTTCTTTTCTTTTCTCTTTCCTTTTCTCTTTTCTTCCTTTCCCTTCCCTTTCTTTTCTCTCTCTTTCTCTCTCCCTTCCTCCCTCCCTCTCTCCCTTCCTTCCTTCCTTCCTTCCTTCTTTCCTTCCTCCCTCCCTTCCTTCCTCCCTTCCTCCTTTTCTTCTTTCTTTCTTTTCTTGTCACTCATTCACTTCTGCTTGCCATCTGAAGGGTCCCTTCAGAGCTAATTTTCAGAGCTTTCTTGATCTTAGATAATGATCTGAGCTAAAGTTTCAGCTCTGTCTACCTACACTTCACTGTTCAAGAAACTCTTCTGAACACGGAAATTCTTTCAATTATCAATACGGTAATAAAATACTTCACTGATACAATAAAAATAACGGACCATCCCTTCACAGAGCACCAATGGGATTGGACTAATCAGGCTTTCTAAGTTCAACTGGGACCTAAAATAAGAGCAAAACTTGGAAAGCACTAGAAGAAAAAGGATGAGATCCAGAGAGAAGACAAATTCATTTAAACATTTTACGAATAAAAGAGAAAGTAGCACTTAGTATTTTAAAGACCCTGGAGCAGGTGTCCTTTGATAGTCTTTCATATTGCTAGTTGAATGTTGTCAAAACCAATTGCCTGGGTGGCTGGAAAATAAACATGCTGACATTGAGGAAGACAAAAGTCAAAGGAAGGCAGGAGAAGCAGAGTGAGAAATGCTCCTGGTGGGTGGGTAGGGGATCAATTTGTGTTTCTCTAAGACTCTGTGGGCTCAGTTAAGTACGGAAAACACAGAACTGAACATCTGCTGCATGTGACTTAAAAATCAAGTCTCATTTCATCGTTCCTTTTCTAAATCATCACTCTGTGCCAAATAACTTATGAACACTGAGTAACTCATGCTTAGACTTTTTAAAAATGAGGATATTTACAAAAGGTGTAAACCTCCAGTTATAAAATAACTAAGTCCTGGGGATATAAGGCACAGGCTGGTCATTATATTGTGTATTTGAAAGTTCCTAAGAGAGTAGATCTTTTTTTTTTTTTTAATGTTTATTTTTGAGAGATAGAGAGAGACAGAGAGAGACAGAGTGCGAGCAAGGGAGAGGCAGAGACAGAGTGAGGCACAGAATCTGAAACGGGCTCCAGGCTCTGAGCTGTCAGCACAAAGCCTGACGAAGGGCCTGAACCCACGAACCTCGAGTTCGTGACCTGAGCTGAAGTCAGATGCTTAACTGACTGAGCCACCCAGGCGCAACACCCACCCCCTGCCCCCGCCCAAGAGAATAGATCTTAAAAGTTCTCATCGCAAGAAAAAATTTGTAGCTCTGTGTGGTGATGGACGTTAACTAGACTTAATCGTGGTAATCATTTTGCAATATATACAAATATTGCATCATTGTGTTGTATACTCAAAACTTACAATGTTACATGTCAGTTATTTCTTGATTTAAAAAAATGAGGACATTTAATTTTTAAAAAATTTTTATAAAAAGATCAGGTAATTGAGTTTCTTTGTTCAAATTATCAGAGTGGAGGAAAGGGCACATTACAATGGTCAAATAATCAATTATTCTGGATTTCCCAAAGTTATTACACTTGTTAGTCTCAAATAATTCAGGTTTTTAGCCACTTGAACAATAACAAAAAAGCCTCTATTTCAATTTGGGAAAATTGAACTGTGTATTAGAGTTGAGACAATAAATTCTTATTGTTCGCAAGTTGGCTTTGGGATGAAATAGGTGTGAACAATTTACATCCTATAAAAGATTAAACTTCTAAAGAAGATGAATGGCTGATAAATGAGCCATGGACAATTGCAAGGGACACTCTAAGCAAAGGGTCTTAGTAGGAGCTCCATATCTCAGTACTTACCAACTCTGAAAACTGGTTCTCACTAGCTCTGCTTTCTCTAGAAAGACTGTAGATTAGATTAGTCCGTGGGATAGGAACCAAGGGAGGGTTTGGCAATGATGAAAGTCAGAGAGACAAAAGTGCTAAATGGGATGTTGCCGCACGCTCTCTATCATTCGAATTGACTTTTCTTACCAGGGACTTTTCTTACCATCACTGGAACCAAAGCTTCCATCAATGGATTTTCTTTGAAATCTGTAAACAAGAACATACACATGCTCCTAAGACCATGAAAACTTCAGCATTTTACATTTGTTGCAGATTTGTCTGCTAGGATCTCTTAAAACAAGCCTTTGCATGTGGAGAAATTGGAACTCTGATATGTTGCTGGCAGGATTGTAACATGGTACAGCCACTTTGAAAAACTCGAAAGTGAAACAGACTTACCATCTGACCCAGCAATTCTGCTCCTAGGCATGTACATACATACATAAATTCATTTACTTATTTTCAGATTCATTTATTTTCAGATAATTCATACATCATAAAATTCATCCTCTAATGTGCACATTTCAATGCATTTTAATATGTTCACAAAACTGTAACCAGAACATTTTCATCACCCCCCCCCAAAGAAATTTAAAACCTATTAGCAGTCACTCCCCATTCCCCACTCCTACACTTTCTGACAACCACGAATCTACTTTCTGTAAATTTGCCTGTTCTGGAAATTTCACATAAATGGAATCATAGCATATGTGGTCTTTTTTTGACTGGCTTCTGGTTCATCTGTGTGGTAGGATGAATCAATACTTTGGTCTTTTATGTATAAGTAATATTCCTTCATTTTATTTATTACTTTATTTATTTATTAGTTTATTTATTTATTTATTTACTTATGTGAAAAAATTTTTAACGTCTATTTTTGAGAGAGAGAGAGAGAGAGTGTGTGAACGGGGTGGGGCAGAGAGAGAGGGAGACACAGAATCTGAAGCAGGCTTCAGGCTCTGAGCTGTCAGCACGGAGCCCGATGTGGGGCCCGAGCTCACAAACCGTGACATCATGACCTGAGTCAAAGTTGGACACAATTGAGTGAGCCACCCAGGTGCCCCTAAACAGTATTTCTTTGTATGGATACACCATGTTTAATTTATATGTTTACATTTGGTGGACATTTGATTATTTCCACTTTTTGGCTATCATGAATAACACTGCTATGAACATTTATGTACAAGTTTTTCTGGGTATATATGTATTAAATTCTCTTGGGTATACACCTAGGTACAGATGTACTAAGTATGAGGTAACTGTTTTGTGGGTTTTTTTTCCCCAAACTTTTCCACAGAAGCTTTATAGCAGAAACTATTTTATGTTCCTACTAGCAATGTATGGAGTTTCAATTTCTCCACATCATTACCAACTCTTGTTGTTTTCCATTAAAAAAATATTATAGCTAGCCTAGTGGGTAAGAAGTGGTATCTCCTTGTTTTTTCTATTTTCATTTCCCTGATAGCTAATGATGTTGAACATCTTTTCATATGTTTATTGGCCACTTGTAGATCTTTGGATAAATATTTATTCAAACTCTTTACCCATTTTATTTATTTATTTATTTTGTATCACTGGCTTGTAAGAATTCTTTATATCATGTGGATACTAGACTCTTACCAGATAGATATATGAGTTGCAAACATTTTCTCCAATTTTATGTGTTGTATATTCACTTCCTTGATAGCGTTCTTTAAAAGTGTAAAAATTTTGGGGCGCCTGGGTGGCGCAGTCGGTTAAGCGTCTGACTTCAGCCAGGTCACGATCTCACGGTCCGTGAGTTCGAGCCCCGCGTCGGGCTCTGGGCTGATGGCTCGGAGCCTGGAGCCTGTTTCCGATTCTGTGTCTCCCTCTCTCTCTGACCCTCCCCCGTTCATGCTCTGTCTCTCTCTGTCCCAAAAAAATAAATAAAAAACGTTGAAAAAAAAATTAAAAAAAAAATAAATAAAAGTGTAAAAATTTTAATTTTGATTAAGTCCAATTTATCTAATTTTTTTGTTACATGTTCTTCTGGTGTCATATCTAAGAAATTGTTGCCTAATTCAAGGTCACAAAGATTTAAACCCAAGTTTTCTTCTCAGAGTTTTATAGATTTAGCTTCTATATTTAGATCTTTAATCTGTTCTGAGTTAATTTTTCATATGGTGTGAGGTAGGGGTAAAATTTCATTTTTTTCAGGTTGATACCCAGTTGTTTCAACACATTTGTTGAAAAGAATATCCTTTCTCTGTTGAATTGTCTTGGTACCCTTGTCAAAAATATATTGATCATAAATGTAAGGCTTTATTTCTGAACTTTCAATTCTATTCTATTGATTTATATGTCTTTCTATAT
Organism: Panthera uncia; assembly: GCF_023721935.1. NCBI lineage: Eukaryota > Metazoa > Chordata > Mammalia > Carnivora > Felidae > Panthera > Panthera uncia. The sequence goes on along the minus strand of NC_064810.1, from coordinate 58,802,410 downwards.
GTCAGTGCCAGAGTTTCAATCATGTAGCTTTGTAGTAAGTTTTGATATCAGGAAGTGTAAGACCTCTGCTTTGTTCTCTTTTTTTCATGAGTATTTTACGTATTCTGGGTCTCCCCACCTTGCATTTCCTTATGAATTTTAGGATCAGTTTGTCAGTTTCTGTAAGAAAGTCAGCTGGGAGTTTGATAGGGATTATTTTGAATCTCTAAGTCCATTTGGGGAGTGTTGCTATGTGTTTTAGTTTGTATTGTTGCTGTAACAAATTATCACAAACATAGTGGCTTAGAACAATACAAATTTATTATCTTATAGTTCTGGATGTCAGAATTCCAAAGTACATCTTCTGTGGCTAAAATCAAGGTATGAAGCAGGGCTGTATTCCTTCTAGGGGCTGCCAGGGGATTACCCTTTCCCTTGCCTTGTCTAGCTCCTGGAGGCTGCCTGCATTCCTGGACTCATGGCCCTTTCCTCCATCTTCAAAGTATGTTGCTCTGGCCCTGCTTCCATCATCACATATCCTCCTTCTGCCCTAGACCCTCTTGCCTCCCTCTTACAAAGACCCTTGTGATTAGATTATACCCACATGGATAATCCAAAGCAATCTCCATAACTTTATCATATCTGTAAAATCTCTTTTGCCATGTAAAGTAACATATTCACAGGTTCTGGATATTAGAATGTGGACACCTTTTAGGGGCCATTATTTTACTACACCATCTTAATATTAAGCCCTCCAAACCATGAACATGGGATGTCCATTTACTTAGGTCCTTTTTAATTTCTTTCAAGGATGTTTTGTCATTTTCAATGTACAAGTCTTTAATTTGTTAAATTTATTCTTAAGTATCTTATTATTTTTGATCCTATTGTAAATGGAATTGTTTTCTTAATTTTATGTTTGGATTAGTCATGGCCAGTGAATAGAAATAAAACTGGCTTTTGTATATTGATCTTGTATCCTGTAATCTTGATAAACTCAGGGTTTCTTTTTGGAGGTGATGAAAATTAGATAGTGGTTTTAGACAGTTGTGCAACTGTGAATATGCTAAAAGTCATTGAACTTTATACTTTAAAAGGGTGAATTTTGTGGTCTGTGAATTAGATCTCAATAAAACTATTACTAAAAAAGCCAGATATATCATTTGGGAACATCTATCAAACATTAAAATGTGAGTCACCGTCTTCTTGCAAAATGAGCTTCCCTTTTGGATGTGAGGTTGGTCAGGGAGGAGGAAAGTTAGGGATTAGATGTGTTTGTGCTTTCATACATACTCTTACTTCTAGACAGAGACTCTAGAAATTGCACACCCCAGATCCTGGTATGTCTGGTGGAAGAACTTCTCTTTATACCTCTTTTGTTCCTAGAGACAGCAAATTCATCCCTGCCTCAGGGCCTTTGCTCTTTTTCTTTCTTTTTTTTTTTTTTTTTGAGTTTTTTTTTTTTTTTTTTAATTTATTTTTGAGAGACAGAGCACAAGTGGGGGAGGGGCAGAGAGAGAGGGAGACACAGAATCTGAAGCAGGCCCCAGGCTCTGGAGCTGTTGCACAGAGCCCAACCCAGAGCACGGACCTACCAACAGTGAGATCATGACCTAAGTCCGAGTCGAATGCTCAACTGACTGAGCCACACAGGCACCCCAGGGCCTTTGCTCTTGTTCTCTGCCTGGGCCACTTTCTCCCCAGATTCTCACATGGCTAGCTCCTTCTTCCTATTAAAGTCTTCCTTCTGAGATATCTTCCTTGCTGAACAAATCAAATCTAATGTAGATTCCCAATCCAACCATTCCCTCTCACACTACAGTGTTTTTTTCCCTCCTGTCATTAGCTGAAATTATTTGCTTTATTAATTACTTGCTTGCTTATATGTTTCCCCTCTGTACAATGTAAAGTCTGTTAGAGCAGGGATCTGGACTGTCTTGTTCACCACTGTATCCCTGAATGCTAGGACAGAGCCTGGCACATAGAAAATGATAACTAAATATTTGTTGACCCAGCAAAGCAGATTATTAAGAAGGGTTACAATTTGGCCTGACTGTTCTAGCTTGCAAATGAGGCTGTGGTTGAGTCCCTTTTGGTAAAAATTAAGCTTTAAATTTAATTCCAGTACAGTTAGCACACAGTGTTATATTAGTTTCAGGTGTACAATATAGTGATTCAACACTTCTATACATTACTCAGTGCTCATCACGGTAAGTGTACTCTTAATTCCCTTCACCTATTTCACCCATCCCTCTACCTGCCTCCCTTCTGGTAACCATCAGTTTGTTGTCTATAGTTAAGAGTCCGTTTCTTGGTTTGCCTCTCTTTCTTCCCCAGCCCCTTTTACTTGTTTGTTTTGTTTCTTAAATTCCACACAACAGTGAAATCATATGGTATTTGTCTTTCTCTGACTTATTTCACTTAGCATTATACTCTCTAGCTCCATCCATGTTGTTGCAAGCAGCAAAATTTCATTTCTTTTTTTATTTATTGCTGAATAACATTCCACTGTATATATACCATGTCTTCTTTATCCATTCATCAGTTGATGGACACTTGGGCTGCTTCCATAATTTGGCTATTGTAGATAGTGCTGCAATAAATATAGGGGTATGTGTGTCCCCTTTTTTAGTTTTTATTTAAATTCTAGTTAATGTACAGTGCTATCTTAGTTTCATGTGTACAGTACAGTAATTCAACACTTCTATACATCACCCTGTGCTCATCACAACAAGTGCACTCCTTAATCCCCATCACCTGTTTCACCCTTCCCTCACACCCTCCCTCCTCTGGTAACCATCAGTTTGTTCTCTGTAGTTAAGAGTCTGTTTCTTGGCTTGTCTCTGTCTCTTTTTTTCCCTGTTTGCTCATTTGTTTTGTTTTTTAAATTCTACACGAGTGAAATCATATGGTATTTGTCTTTCTCTGACTTATTTCACGTGGCATAATACTCTTTTTTTTTTAAAAAAAAACCTTATTTTATTGTTTTATTCTCAAGTTAGTTAACATACAGTGTAGTCTTGGCTTCAGGAGTACAACCCAGTGATTCATCTCTTACATATGACACCCAGTGCTCATCCCGAAAAGTGCCCTCCTTAATGCTGGTTACCCATTTAACCCAGCCCACTATCCCCATCAACTGTTAGTTTGTTCTCTGTATTTATGGTCTCTTATGGTTTCTCTCCCTCTCTGTTTTTACCTTATTTTTCCTTCCCTTCCCCATGTTCATCTGTTACATTTTTCAAATTCCACATATGAATGAAATCATATGATATCTGTCTTTCTCTGACTTATTTTGCTTAGTATAATACCCTCCAGTTCCATCCATGTTGTTGCAAATGGCAAGATTTCATTCTTTTTCATTGCCAAGTAGTATTCCATTGTATATATAAACCACATCTTTTTTTTTTTCCAGAGAGATAACTTTTATTTTTTTTTTATTTTTTTTTTATTTTTTAATATATGAAATTTACTGTCAAATTGGTTTCCATACAACACCCAGTGCTCATCCCAAAAGGTGCCCTCCTCAATACCCATCACCCACCCTGCCCTCCCTCCCACCCCCCATCAACCCTCAGTTTGTTCTCAGTTTTTAACAGTCTCTTATGCTTTGGCTCTCTCCCACTCTAACCTCTTTTTTTTTTTTTTTTTTTCTTTCCTTCCCCTCCCCCATGGGTTTCTGTTATGTTTCTCAGGATCCACATAAGAGTGAACACATATGGTATCTGTCTTTCTCTGTATGGCTTATTTCACTTAGCATCACACTCTCCAGTTCCATCCATGTTGCTACAAAAGGCCATATTTCATTTTTTCTCATTGCCACGTAGTATTCCATTGTGTATATAAACCACAATTTCTTTATCCGTTCATCAGTTGATGGACATTTAGGCTCTTTCCATAATTTGGCTATTGTTGAGAGTGCCGCTATAAACATTGGGGTACAGGTGCCCCTATGCATCAGTACTCCTGTATCCCTTGGATAAATTCCTAGCAGTGCTATTGCTGGGTCATAGGGTAGGTCTATTTTTAATTTTCTGAGGAACCTCCACACTGCTTTCCAGAGCGGCTGCACCAATTTGCATTCCCACCAACAGTGCAAGAGGGTTCCTGTTTCTCCACATCCTCTCCAGCATCTATAGTCTCCTGATTTCTTCATTTTGGCCACTCTGACTGGCGTGAGGTGGTATCTGAGTGTGGTTTTGATTTGTATTTCCCTGATAAGGAGCGACGTTGAACATCTTTTCATGTGCCTGTTGGCCATCCGGATGTCTTCTTTAGAGAAGTGTCTATTCATGTTTTCTGCCCATTTCTTCACTGGGTTATTTGTTTTTCGGGTGTGGAGTTTGGTGAGCTCTTTATAGATTTTGGATACTAGCCCTTTGTCCGATGTGTCATTTGCAAATATCTTTTCCCATTCCGTTGGTTGCCTTTTAGTTTTGTTGGTTGTTTCCTTTGCTGTGCAGAAGCTTTTTATCTTCATAAGGTCCCAGTAATTCACTTTTGCTTTTAATTCCCTTGCCTTTGGGGATGTGCCGAGTAAGAGATTGCTACGGCTGAGGTCAGAGAGGTCTTTTCCTGCTTTCTCCTCTAGGGTTTTGATGGTTTCCTGTCTCACATTCAGGTCCTTTATCCATTTTGAGTTTATTTTTGTGAATGGTGTGAGAAAGTGGTCTAGTTTCAACCTTCTGCATGTTGCTGTCCAGTTCTCCCAGCACCATTTGTTAAAGAGACTGTCTTTTTTCCATTGGATGTTCTTTCCTGCTTTGTCAAAGATGAGTTGGCCATACGTTTGTGGGTCTAGTTCTGGGGTTTCTATTCTATTCCATTGGTCTATGTGTCTGTTTTTATGCCAATACCATGCTGTCTTGATGATGACAGCTTTGTAGTAGAGGCTAAAGTCTGGGATTGTGATGCCTCCTGCTTTGGTCTTCTTCTTCAAAATTACTTTGGCTATTCGGGGCCTTTTGTGGTTCCATATGAATTTTAGGATTGCTTGTTCTAGTTTCGAGAAGAATGCTGGTGCAATTTTGATTGGGATTGCATTGAATGTGTAGATAGCTTTGGGTAGTATTGACATTTTGACAATATTTATTCTTCCAATCCATGAGCAGGGAATGTCTTTCCATTTCTTTATATCTTCTTCAATTACCTGCATAAGCTTTCTATAGTTTTCAGCATACAGATCTTTTACATCTTTGGTTAGATTTATTCCTAGGTATTTTATGCTTCTTGGTGCAATTGTGAATGGGATCAGTTTCTTCATTTGTCTTTCTGTTGCTTCATTGTTAGTGTATAAGAATGCAACTGATTTCTGCACATTGATTTTGTATCCTGCAACTTTGCTGAATTCATGTATCAGTTCTAGCAGACTTTTGGTGGAGTCTATCGGATTTTCCATGTATAATATCATGTCATCTGCAAAAAGCGAAAGCTTGACTTCATCTTTGCCAATTTTGATGCCTTTGATTTCCTTTTGTTGTCTGATTGCTGATGCTAGAACTTCCAGCACTATATTAAACTAAACCACATCTTCTTAATCCATTTATCAGTTGATAGACATTTGGGTTCTTTCCATAATTTGACTGTTGTTATTAGTGATGCTATAAAACATTGCTATAAAAATTTATCTTTGGATAAATTCCTGGTAGTGCAATTGCTAGGTCATAAGGTAGTTCTATTTTTAATTTTTTGAGGAAGCTTCACACCATTTTCCAGAGTGGCTGCACCAATTTGCGTTCCTACCAACAGTGTAAGAGGGTTCCCCTTTCTCCACATCCTCGCCAACATCTACTGTTTTCTGACTTATTAATTTTAGCCCTTCTGACTGGTGTGAGGTGGTATCTCATGGTGGTTTTGATTTGTATTTCCCTGATGATGAGTGATGTTGAACATCTTTTCATGTGTCTTATTAGCTATCTGGATGTCTTCTTTGGAAAAGTGTCTATTCACATCTTCTGCCCGTTTACTCACCGGATTATTTGTTTTTTGGGTGTTGAGTTTGTAAGTTCTTCATAGATTTTGGATACTAACCGTTTATCTGATATGTTATTTGCAAATATCTTCTCCCATTCCATCTGTTGCCTTTTAGTTTTGTTGATTTTTTCCTTTGCTATGCAAAAGCTTTTTGTCTTCATGAGGTTCCAATAGTTCATTTTTGCTTTTATTTCCCTTGCCTCTGGAGACATGTCAAGTAGGAAGTTGCTATGGCCGAGGTCAAAGAGGTTGCTGCCTGTTTTCTCCTGTAGGATTTTGATGGTTTCCTGTCTCACATTTAGGTCTTTCATCCATTTTGAATTTATTTTTGTGTATGGTGTAAGAAAGTGGCCTAGTTTCATTCTTCTGTTTATTGCTGTCCAGTTCTCCCAGCACCATTTGCTAAAAGACTGTCTTTATTCCATTGGATATTCTTTCCTGCTTTGTCAAAGATTAGTGGGTCATATATTTGTGGGTCCATTTCTGGGTTCTTTATTCTATTACATTGATGTATGTGTCTGTTTTTGTGCCAATACCATACTGTCTTGATGATTACAGCTTTGTAGTACAGGCTAAAGTCTGGGATTGTGATGCCTCCAGCTTTGGTTTTCTTTTTCAACATTACTTTGGCTATTCAGGATATTTTGTGGTTCCATATAAATTTTAGGATTGTTTATTCTAGCTCTGTGAAGAATACTGGTGCTATTTTGATAGGGATTGCACTGAATGTGCGGATTGCTTTGGGTAGTATTGACATTTTAACAATATTTGTTCTTCTAATTCATGAGCTTGGAATGTTTTTCCATTTCTTTGTGTCTTCTTTAATTTATTTCATAAGCATTCTATAGTTTTCAGCATACAGTTCTTTTACCTCTTTGGCTTAGTTTATTCCTAGGTATTTTATGGTTTTTGGTGCAATTGTAAACGGGATCAATTCCTTGATATCTCTTCCTGTTGCTTCATTATTGGTGTATAGAAATACAACCAATTTCTGTACATTGCTTTTATATCCTGCAACTTTGCTGAATTCACGTATCAGCTCTAGCAGTTTTTTGGTGGAGTCTTTTGGGTTTTCCATGAAAAGCATCATGTCATCTGCGAAGAGTGAAAGTTTGACTTCTTCTTTGCCAATTTGGATGCCTTTTATTTAGTTTCATTGTCTGATTGCTGAGACCAGGTCTTGCAACACTATGTTGAACAACAGTGGGAGAGTGGACAGCCCCATTGTGTTCCTGATCTCAGGGGAAAGCTTGTAGGATGATATTAGCTGTATAAAGCTGTATAAAACCATATATGACTTTTTTGATGTTAAGGTATGTTCCTTCTATCCCGACTTTCTTGAGGGTTTTTATTAAGAAAGGATGCTGTATTTTGTCAAATATTTTTTCTGCATCTATTGACAGGATCATATGGTTTTTATCCCTTCTTGTGATCCCTTCTTTTTATCCCTTAATGTGATGTATTATGTTGATTGATTTGCAAATATTGAACCAGTCCTGCAGCCCAGGAATGAATCCCACTTGATTATGGTGAATAATTCTTTTAATGTATTGTTGAATATGATTTGCTAGTATCTTGTTGAGAATTTTTGTAGCCAGGTTCGTTAGGGATATTGGCCTGTAATTCTTTTTTAGCATAATACTCTTCAATTAGTGCATTTGTACTTTTTGGGTAAATACCTAGTAGTGTAATTGCTGGGTTGTAGAGTAGTTCTATTTTTAACTTTTTGAAGAATCTCTATACTGTTTCCACAGTGGCTGTACCAGCTGGCATTTCCACCAACAGTGCACGAGGGTCCCTTTTTCTCCACAGCCTCACCAACACCTGCTGAAATCCCTTTTTAAAACAATCCTTGTGAGATTAAGTGGCAAGCAATTATATGCACTCATAAAAGATGATGTGTTGGGGGCACCTGGGTGGCTCATTTTGTTGAACGTCCGACTCCAGCTCAGGTTATGATCTCACAGTTTATGAGTTCAAGCCCCACATCGGGCTCACTTCTTTCATGGAAGAGCCTGCTTCAGATCCTCTATCCTCCTCTCTCTCTATGCCCCTTCCCCACTTGTGCTCTTTAAAAAATAAATAAAACATTAAAAGAAAAAATGATGTGTTTGTGCTAACAGGCTGTACCCACATTTGCTATAGATTTAGGAGCTGATAAGATTCTTCAGTAGAGGTTAAATGATTTAGAAAGCTAGGCTGAGGCAAACTGTATTCAGTGAGCAAAGGAGAAGATCGTAAATGAGAACTCTCCTAGATTGATTGCAAAATGGCTACACCTCATCTTGTATTTAGCTCCTTAAATCAAAAGGTGGAGTTAGTGTGTTCACCTCTTGAGTCTGGACTGTCCTCATACTTGTTTTGGCTAATAGAAAGGAGAAGTGATATCATGCCACTTCTGAACCTACATCTTAAGGAGGCCTTAAAGTCTTCTGCTATCTCTCTTGGAGATACAACAAACAAGGGCTAGCCTGCTGGAATTTGGGAGACCACGTGCAGCTGAGGCTGGTCTAGAAGAGTCAGCACCTAGCTGACGCCAGGTGATAGCACTCTATAGCCACACCCAACTGCGACCTCTGAGCCCGGTCTGGATTAGCAGTGTCATCCTGCTGGCCCAGAGATTTGTAAGTAAACTTAACTATTTCTGTATGCCATTGGAGCTTTTATGGTTGATTTTTATGCAGCATTATTGTGGCCATAGATAACTGATGCAAGAATCAAGGGAGGGATGAGTACTCAGGGTTGTGCAATTTGAACTCAATGTCTGGTAGGGTGGTTGAAAGAAGTGAATAAGAGAACATGTATCCAGTGTTTGGCCCCGGTCCTGCACATTTATTGTAGTGACTCCTTACATACTTGCTGAATGGATTGTGGCTGGCAATGGGAGGGGGATGGTGTTTAGATTCAAGGCAGTATAGCTAATACTTTGGATTCTTAGCTTCCTGAGAGCAGGGCCATGTCTCTTATCCATATTTTCATCCTAATTTCATAGCATGTACTACAAATCCCATGTGTATTAATAATAAAGTACAGAGAACTTATCAAGCAAATGGCATTATGCTCCAGGACTAGTTTCATTTGGTTTTGTAGAAAACTTTGTTATTTTTGCTTAGTTCAATGAGAAAGAGTTCTGTTAGCATTTTTCCTCAGTCTATTATTTTATTTAGAATGCCAAATGGTTCTTATGTCTCCAGATTTCAATTTTCACTTTCGCTATATTTGGGAAGAATCTATGCTTGTGCGATTGACTATAGCAAAATAATCTGGCAGCCAGAGGTTTCAACAAAGCCTTATACCACAGCTTTCAAAACCTGTGCTTCCTGCTGTAGCTGCATGACAATGTCAGGGACATTGATATCCATCTCTACTTTTTTTGTCTGTATGATGATTATGCATGCTAGCTAACTAAAGAAGTGAAATCCTATTTTCTAAAATCTAAAACATCAGGAGTAGAGACAGTCTTCCTAAGAGAGCATAAGAGATGAACTTCTTTTTCCATGATCTGGGAGTTCATCTGAGTCCAAATTGACAGCTTTTGGGATCCTTTTCCATTCGAATCCATGCTGGGGTACCAGGCTTTTGGTCTGGCCCCCTTGATCAGGACTGCCCTCTCTCGCATGCCCTTACCACTCCAGACCTGTATTGACCAGCCTGCTTCATAGGTAAGGCTCTGGAGCCACGTTGCCTGGAAATCCAGGCAAATCCCAGCTCCCTCATTTACTGGCTGTGAATTTGTGGTCAAACTGCTTCACCTCTCTGTGCCTCAATTTCCTTAACTGTCAAATGGTGATAATACTAGTGCTTGTTGTAGGGCATCAATTGAGATAATCTCAGATAATCACGGTGCCTAGTAAATGTCAGTGATTATGATCTAATAAATTAAGTGGGCTGATAATCAGTTAATGTATATACTTTCAAGATATATTTGCCTGTGAACTGGGGTTTTTGTTTTTAATTTCTTATTAGAAAATAACTTCAAATTTACAGAGAAGTTGTAAGAATAAAATATAGAATACTCACATATGCTTTATCTAGATTCATTTGTTAGCATGTTATCCCATTTGCTTTATCATTCTGTATGTGTGTATATGTATATAACTACATATATGTTATATATAATTTTTGGACCATTTGAAAGTAAGTTGCATATGTCATGAACTTTTATTCTTAAATATTTCCGTTTTTAAAAAGTAAGCTCTATGCCCAATGTGGGTCTTGACTCACAACCCCAAGATCAAGAGTCACATGCTTTACTGACGGAGCCAGCCAGGTGCCCTAAATACTTCCAAAGAATAAAGATATTCTCGTGCCTAACCATAGTATAGTTGTCAAATTCAGCAAATCTAACATTGATAAGATACTCTAATCTGTCTGTATTATAATTTTGTCAATTGACCCAATAATGTCTGTTATAGTATATTCTTCTAGTAAAACATCCAATCTGAGACCAGGTGTTGTCTTTAGTTGCCCATATCTCTTTAGTCTCCTTCAATCTGGATCATTTGCACAGCCTTTCATTTGTCTTTAATAGAATGCTTGTCATTTTGGGTTAGTTTGATTTTTCCTCAGGATTATATTCAAAATATGTATTTCTGGCTGGAATACTGCATGAGTAGTGCTGTGTCCTCAGATTGTCACATGTGGAGGCACACAGTGTCTTACCTTCCCCGTTGCTCACATTAATTTTGATCACCCAGTCAATCCTTGTCTAAGTTCTCCATTGTATAGTTACTATGTTTTCCCTTAGAATAACTAAGCAACTCGTGGGGATACACTTTATGGTCATGCACATATTTTGATTTTCATCAGATTTTCCTCTTAGTTTTAGTATCCACTAATTATTCTTAACCTGATATATGCAAGATGATGATTTTCCAATTCCAGCACTCCCTCCATTTTTTCCAGTCAGCTTTTGGCATTCTTATGTAGGCAAGCTGTGGGCATTTGCTAATGACTCGCTTCCTCAATGTATACCTGTTTTATTGACTTTGGATTGTATCTGGAGATATTTAGGTCCTTCCTTCCTTCCTTCCTTCCTTCCTTCCTTCCTTCCTTCTTCCATCAATATGGATTCATGAATTTCTACTTTTCTCAATGGTTTATAATTTATTACTCTCCTTAAGTATTCTGATGCTCAAATTGTTCTAGATATGGTTAATGGTAGTCCCAGGGTTTTAAAATTCAATTTCTCAACTGAAAAGCTTTGTAAAGTCACAGAAGAGAATTATTTTTTTCTACTGATGCTGTTAAATTGCCCAATAGTCTGAAAACTCTGGGCTGGCTTTGTTTTCTTCAGATGTTCAAGAGGGGAAAGAACGTTTGTTTATTGTAGGCCTTCTGCCATTCTTTTGTAGTTGCTTCACAGAGACCACAACAAAGTACAGAATTTTCAATGTTTGGGCCTGCTCAGAGACACCAGGAAAAACTGGAGCTCTTTTTATTAGGGGCTCCAATCTCTTGGGGAGGGAAATTGTCTTAGTCAAATTACAATATAATCATTTCCTTTTTTTTTCCCTTCAAGGGACATTTTACTGGAAAATTGATGCTATAATAGTAAGAAAGCACTTGGCAATGCAATATCAAAGCACATCACTCCTGCTATTTATTATACCTCAAGGTTTATTTTAGACATTAAATTTACTTGTTGATGGAATTTTTAAAGCTGTTCCTAAATCTCCATATTAGGAAGAACTCCTCATTTCCTACATTCCATAGGATTTACAGTATTTCCTGATCCAAAAAAATACCCAAACTGTCTTTCTGTTGAGGTTTTATTAACTATGAAAATAACTAATACTCTAAACAGTACTCACTCTGTGCAGGACATTGACGTAAACACTGCAGCTATACAATTCTATGAGGTAAATTATTATCTCATTTTTGAGGAGGAGGAAACTGAAGCACAGAGAGGTTAAGTAGCTAGCCCAAGGTCACACAGTTAGTGGTTGAGGTAGAGTTGAATCTGGTCAATATGGCTGTAAAGCCTAATGCTCTACTCACCACACAGAGACAGGCAAAGGGGGTTAACATTTCTTGATACTCTTGACCTACCTGATATAATGAACAAATGCAATAAGCAGGCATCCCAAGTAGAAGGAGAAGAAGATGAGGAAACTGAGAAGGATGGATTTCACATAAATAGTTTCTGTGGGAAGAGAAACAACTTTGGTCAGGGTGTCCTCAGGAAAAAAGAGAAGCATGTTTGGGACAGGATGGCTTCAAGGGCTCATCTCCATCACACCCACTCTTAAGTCCTAATATAATTCCATTCAAAGCAGCAAAGCTACTGGAGGTCACCCAGACATTCTCCACAAATGGCTACCTATCACAGTGATGACTTCCCAATGGAAGCCAGGAAGGGACTTCCTGTATACAATGTCATAATTGAGTTCCCTTTCTTTCTGGAAGAGATTTAACAACATGCTTTGATTCTCTCTTCTGTCTCCAAGGTAAATATTAGTTTTCTTATGATGTTTCTCTGGAAGGATGACATTAGTGTTGAAGCATATGATTGCCTTCGGACATAGAAATCTTTCCATGGAATCCTAGAGCCAATACTGACCTTTAATGGAAGGAACAATGGTCACTTTAAGGTTCTTTGCTCGTTGTAGATTCCAGGTTTGGTTCTCCTTTTCTGGTAAAAAAGAAAAAGGCAAAATAGATCAGATACTTGGTTCTTGGCCTCTCATCTAAACAGTTGTTCAAAAACTGTCCACAATTAGCTCTGGTTGTTGAATTTTCTTTTAGCAAGAACTAGAGGAAAACCTAACTCCCAAAGCTGCAAACTATCTAATATGGCTTTTGGCTAAACTTTCACAATAGCCTTTGCCTCACTGCATTTTTGGTAGTATTGAAGAAGTGAGACTGTAGCCTCCCTTCTTGAGTAAAGAAAGCTTGACTCATCCTCTGATATCCATGTGGCCCAATATGCCATAGACATCTGAAGAAAATGGCTACAAAAATAGAAAGCTGTCTTGTCTTTTGCTTTGCATTATTCTAGCCAGTGAAAAAAAAATTTTTTGTTACATAGTCATAAAATGACTTGTAGTTTGCCAAAGAACATTGGACACTGGCAAAACTCTAGAGTTAGGTAATCAAGAGATTAAAGAATACATGAAGAATACATCTCACCTGAATATCAAGAGAACCATATTATACTGAACATTAAACACCCTCTGTGTTGATCACATGTGGCTCATCAGCTGCTGGGGGTCTGTGTTTTCAATCAATAGCCTCTTGCATTCCCACAGTAGTGACTGGGTAGTTAGCCATAGCCATTTGTACTATGCCTAAGGGTATTACACACAGTCCCTGTCATTGGGATAAATGGTCCTGCTTTGCTTTATTACTGTCTTGCAAGGTATAATTTTGGCAACTGAAATTGAGAACTCTGAATTTTCCTTGTATGTCCTTCTGGAAATGAGGACTACTGATTAACACAAATGGCTCCATTACTGCTGGCTACCAAACCAGTCTTAGACAGTGGACCTTGATATGCTACATAAAATCATTATTTCACAACAGCAAATATTTGTTGAGTAAAAGGCAAACTGAGTGAATATACCTCACATGGTCTGATAGAGCCCAAGACTTTGAAAAGATGTAGTGCACTAAATGACATTTTGTAGTATCAGTAATCCTTTTAGATTTATCATTTTCTACTCTATTTTTTTTTTTTCAAAGATCTCTCAGACTGCCTTGCAAGTTACTGCTGATGATCCCCAATGAGAATTAGAGATGGTAGTAAGGGGCCATGGGGAGCTTTTGGCTTCCCTTCTCTTCCATTTCATTAGGTTTTTCTAAGTCGCAAACATTCCTCACTATCTCTTACCCTGGATAAAGAAAGATCCTCCACAGGCATAATCTTCAGGCTTTATCACAAATACCACGAAGAACTGCTCGCCTGGAAAATCCTTCTTCTGCATAAGACATAACAACTTATGATAGCAAGAAAGGATAGCAAGAGGGGAGAAAGTCCATGGTGGTGGGGGTGGGAGCAGAAAGAGATGAAAGAGAAGAAAAGTAAAGTTCACCCCTGCTCCTAGTTTCTTAGAAAGAACTTTCAGATACCTATGATCTACTCCAGAGTTTAGCCACAATAAAATAATTGTTAAATCCAAAAAATTAAACAGGTACACTATTCTAATCTCAATCTATCTTGTGCCCACTTATGTGCTTAGAACTGTAATAGGCCCCATGTAAAAAAATATGTCAACAGCCTATGTTTAATAATAATACTTGTACTTTATATTTTTAAAATTAACATACTTTATTTTTAGTGTGTTTTGGGTTCACTATGTTCAGGTTTTATTATTTGAAAATCCAATGATACATGACTTTCCTAACAGTCACACAGTCACAGTTAAATAATTTAGGTTAGGGATGCAAAAGTGAGACCTGCGTTATAGTCCTGGCTTTGACTTTCTCTAAGTGTGCTTCTCTGTGTCCCAGTCTCCTTATTCATGAGTGAACAGGAGCAGAGATGTGGGATTATCAAAACTGAGGCACTAGGAAATCAAAGCCTAAGAGAAGTTTTTACATTTGATAAGCTAAATCCTCATTTTTTGTTCTTTTTTTTTTTTAATGTTTACTTATTTATTTTGAAAGAGCAAGAGTATGAGCAAAGGAGGGGCAGAGAGGGAGAGAGAGGGAATCCCACACAGGCTCCACATTGATGGCGTGGAGACTAATGCAAGGCTTGATCCCCCAAACCGAGAGATCATGACCAGAGCCAATGCCAAGAGTTGGAAGCTTAATCGACTGAGCCACCCAGAAGCCCTCATTCTTTGTCCTTTAGTAGACAGTATCACCTTACTTTGGAGAACAGATGAAGTTGTAGGTACCTTAAGTAAATACCACCTTAAAGGCAGGGACAGAATCTTTTTGAAAATCATTTTTGCTATAAAATTACCATTGAAATAATTTAATTACAAATAACAAAAGGGCAAATGGCTGTACACATGAGGTCCATATTCCTTTGAACCTATCCATTCTGTCCAGAGTTGAAGTCCTTTTCTGGATACTGTTACAGGTATACAGAGTATTAGAATATGTTTAATTGTCTTAAATGTATCAGATAAACTTTACACTAAATTGGCATCTCCCAATAAGTACACTGGCATCTCACCTTACCTCTCTAAGCAATCTGTTAGATATATGTCCCACTGCATCATGGGTTCCCAAGACCCCCTAAGGGGAATGGGGCCCCTGGCAGAGCACTATTGTCCACCATGGCATGGTCTTTGATTTCAGGAGAAGGAATCCTTGTTTTAAAGCCAATCATAAAGGAAAGAGATCCAAGGACACAGTGAATGACAATGCGTTTTGAATGCTCGTCCAGCAGGTAACCTGACTATAAACTGTGCATTGTCTTTGACAATAGTGACCACCAAAGTGATGTCTCACCTGCAGTGTAATGGCAGCTTTCTTGGTCATGGACTGATAGACACCATTAAATTCCACATTGTGGTCGAGATCATACACTGGGCACTACAACATGCATGAAGGATAAAAAGGAAAGCATCACTAAAGCCATACTACACACAACACACATTCTACCCAGAGGATCACAGAGCAAGGGGTTCCTTACTAAGCCAGAAAGCATGAAAAGTTTTCTCTGAGGAAAGTCATGAAACAGTCCTCCTAAAGCTTAGTGCCTTGCCTTCTAAAGTCCTCTAAAGGTCACTTTATATCAAAAAGAACTGAAAAGATGGTCTTCAAGTATATAACACCTTTCCCATTTTTTATTAACACACTTGAGGCAGAAAAGGGCCCATTGTTAGAGTAAGACTTTTAAAACAGAATAAATGATAGGTTTCAATATTTGTTGTGCAGCCCACAATTTGGTCTTCCTTATTCTTTGTCATAATCCTCCCTCCCTTCTTTCCATTGCTTATTTTGGTGAGGAGTCAACTATTCTCTATCTCCCCAAATCAATGTCTCCAAACAGACAATCCACTTGTGTGCACAAGATACTGTTTTTATTATTTAACAGTTTTGCAGGAGATACATAGTAAGAGGACAACATAGTCTCCACCCTTCTCTTTCATTTACCCTGTGACAACATAATGCTCCATATTGAAAAACTGACAAGTTATTAAGACTCACCATGATATTCTGGACTGAGACAACAGAACATGGATAAGCCATTTCAGACCTGACTTTAATAATAACTGAGTCCACATCATCAGGAAATTTGTATAGAAAATACTGAGAATAAGAAAAAAGAAAGACATGATTTGTTAGTACTAAGTAATGTTTACAGTTATGAACTCAAAACTAGATTTACATGAATAGGATTGTTTCCTTTCTAGTACAAGGCACAAAGTTCAGATGTAAATCTCCATTCATTCCATCAGCCATTCATCTCATACATATTGAGCAACTGCTCTGTGCAGGGCTCTGGGTTCTGTGCCAGATTATTAGGGATAAGCAGTGAACAAAACAAGGTAGCCATTTCAGACAATGTCATTTAATTTGCTAGCATTTGTTTCCCAACTAAACTTGGGTATACTTCATTCCAGTTTCTGCTCAAGAAAATCCCTCCAACCCTTTGAACTAGGGATATTCAAGATGTAATCTGAGCCAAGATTTACTTCCATGGGATCATTTTGAAATAGGAAATTCCACTTTGAAAAGCAGATAAGTGGTTCTTCAAGATTCTTAACCACCTTCCTATAGGCGAGAATTACTACCAGGCCCACTGGGCCCCTAGACTTCTTGCTAAAGAATCTGTTTCCTGGCTGGAATATAGAGAGACAATATTTCCATTCAAAGATCAAGGGCTACATCTATTCCCTGAAATATGTTCACAATTTTGAGCAGGCTGAGATATTGTTTAAAAGTATTTCTCAGATATCGTAAGAATCAGGAAATCAGAAGTTATACCATTTACCTAGATTAGATTATGAATCCACCGTTTATTAACGCTGAGTTTTAAACATATTGCTAATAAATGAAGAAAGGGGACTTTTGTCAATAATTATAAATGTGGTAGCTGGTTGAGAAGCTTAACATTAAATATCTGATTAAGATTTTGAGAGGGGCGCCTGGGTGGCGCAGTCGGTTAAGCGTCCGACTTCAGCCAGGTCACGATCTCGCGGTCCGTGAGTTCGAGCCCCGCGTCAGGCTCTGGGCTGATGGCTCGGAGCCTGGAGCCTGTTTCCGATTCTGTGTCTCCCTCTCTCTCTGCCCCTCCCCCGTTCATGCTCTGTCTCTCTCTGTCCCAAAAATAAATAAAAAACGTTGAAAAAAAAAAAAAAAAGATTTTGAGGATACCAACTAAAACAAGCTCAATATCCTAAGACTTTAATAAATCTATCAGGTTTTTTTTTTTTTAATGTTTATTTGTTTTTGAGAGAGAAGAAGAAAAGAGAGAGCTGAGGGGCGGGAAGTAGAGCTGGGGTGGGGGTGGGGGGCAAAGGATCCGAAGCAGGCTTCGTGTTGACAGCACAGAACCTGATGTGGGGCTCAAACTTATGAACCTTGAGATCATGACCTGAGCCGAAGTTGGAGGCTCAACCGACTGAGCCACCCAGGCGCCACAAATCTATCAGTTTAAAGGAGAGGCAAAACATGTAAAAACTTAATTTTGAATTCTAACATCCTCTTTACTAACCTTATTCTGAGAATCAGAGAATAAAAATAGAATATTTTTCAATAATCCAAAGACTTCTGATGGGGAAAAAAATAACCTCAAGATTAAGGAATGTCATTAACATTGCTGTTTGGAAGTCTGTTCACACCTTGTCACAGATGGCAACACTTCTAAGAACCCACTTCATTTTGACCTTTCATCTTGGACCCTGATTCAATACATGTAAGACAGAGGTCTATCCAAAGGCGAATGGTCTGGAATTCCCAAGAGGTGTTCTTGGTTCCTAGGGAAGCCAAACTTTGTAACCTAAGAGCATTGTTATGATTACTGTTAGCAATAATGAGTATCATATCTATTTCTTTTTATTATAGGAGTTGGTTTTGTGCAAAAATCAGACATCTACTGAAGCTTTCTCTTTTTGCCAAAATATCATCAGTCTTCTTTATCTCTAAATTACCATAAACCCCAAATAAATACTTTTGACCCTTGCCTCGAGAATCTACTTTAATCAGAAAGAAGCAAATGACAAGTACCCAAAGCAATGGCTGGAATTTAGGCCACAAATCACCATCTTGGGTCTTCATTACCCACCCAGTTTCTGTAACCTGCTTCTATCTGATAATCAAGGTTCTGTAAGAATGTGCAGTCATTTGGGTGGTTTTATATAAATAGAAAATCTTTCCTACAGTTGAAGGGGATATAAAATCTAGGTCAAAATGGGAACAGTTAATAGTAAAGTAAAACTTTCATAGACATCAAATAATTTCTATTTTGTTTTTTAGTTCTAAGTATGTTTTACTCTAGTTTGAGATTTATATACAAACTACTTAGAATTTCATATTTACATACCTTTTTTAAAATGAGAGAAAGCTATAATATATAATCCTCACTGATTTTCTTTTTTAAAAAAATTTTTAATGTTGATTTATTTTTGAGACAGAGAGACAGAGAGCGAGTGGGGGAGGGACAGACAGAGAAGGAGATACAGAATCTGAAGCAGGCTCCAGTCTCTGAGTTGTCAGCACAGAGCCCAATGTGGGGCTCAAACTCGTGAATCGTGAGATCATGACCAGAGCCAAAGTTGGACGCTTAACCCACTGAGCCACCCAGGCGTCCCTCATCACTGATTTTCTACAAACTGAGAGTGCATTTCAGCATTCAGTTAGTTACCATATTTAGTATATCTCCATACAGCACTATTACACTATATTCTTTGTGTGGTTGGGATGTAAGTTTTTCCTCTCTTTTCAGATATCTCCCATTGCACCTAGCAACTAGTGTTTTCACATATTTCATGAATTAAGTGGCCAATAAATGTTGAGGGCAATTCATGTGGGCCTGTAGTCCTCTTTTGTCACTGGGTGGCAGTATATATGCACTGTGGAGGCCTTCACTGATGGGAAATTGAAGTCTTAAAAGATGCATGGGAGTTGGCCCACACAGGTTTGGGGGGCTGATTGTGCACATCTCATCCCAACTCTGTATTCAAGGGCATCATGTTGGCAGCTTAAGATTGGCCATAATGGAGGTATTTACACCACAGAAATGGGCACATGCTACAAATCAGGGGTTTCTCTCTGGGAACTGGTTGTTAAATATTTACTAACACATAAGTGTTTGTAATAGATTTAAACAGTATCCATGTATTGTGTTAATTCCAGTTTCAATACATTCAACGCAAAAATTAAGTAGCCATTTATGACCTAAGCTGTATTACAGCCTACAGAAGATTTACAATAAATATCGGGACATTAAATAAATCTGTGATAAGCCTGCTATTGCATAGACTTAACTCTTTCAGAGGCTGTGAAAAAATAAAAAGGTAGCTAGAAGTGTCCATGGAAAAGCAGCTTAAAGTTTTCATGTATGTTTTTTCATGTATTTATTCTGCTTATGATTATGGTTTAATGGAGGGCACAACACAAATATCTAATTCTTCTAATGTCAGCATTCCTGTTCTCTCTTTATGACAGGAGAAACTATTATACCATAACACTCTAGAAATTAAAGTATGTCCCATTTTTATTGTATTTCTCAGTTGATTAATTATTTGTGTACCTGTTTTGTGTTTGGCCTTCCACTCCCTGTCCCTCCCCATTTTGATAATAAGGTTCATGAGGGCAGGAGTTATATCTCCATCTTCTTCATATCATATCCGCAGCACCTAGTTCAGTCTAGTACTGTCCTTGGTGCATAATAGATGCACAGTTTGCTAACAGTTGAGCCAAGGAACATCTGAAAACAAATGGCACGCCTCTCATTTCACACCAGTTAAGGGGATAAGATCGAATGTTGTGTCTAAAGTCCCAGTAATATGAACGACATTCCAAAAATACAAATATATCTCAAATTGTGAAAGGTCAAGGGCAATGCCACATGCTGACTCTGCCTATTACCATGGGTTTGTTGGGTAATGTCAGTAGGTAGAATCATGATAACCTCGAAATGCTTCACTTACCTGAGGTTGAGAGGGGCTGGCAGTGAAGTGAAAGGCAACATTTGTCCTGAGAAATGTAAGTGGGAGAAAGAAAAGGGGGAAAAGTGAGAGAAAAAGCTAAGTTAGCAAGCAAAAAATATTTATGTAAAAGAAAACCACCCTAAACTAGATGCAAGGAGAGCCTTACTCTTTGTGAAAGGAATTCTAGTCCTGTCAAACTGACCAAGTAAACTGCATGGGGACTTGGTTTCAACTCTCAAGAATGATCAAACTGGGGAGGGATCAATTTTATGTCTCTATATACCCATGATGTCATGCCTATGGAAATAATTACTTTGTTTGGCCTGAATTTTGGGGAACCTGAGCCTGAACTTCTTCTGGGGCCCTTCCCAGCTTCATCCCTCGGTGCTTTCTAACAAGTCTTTCTTCCCACTGCTAGTTTTCCTTTTAAAAAAGTAAAACAGTTTTAAAAACCTTATTAAAGATTCCTTTATAAAGGACATGTCAAGACATTTAACAAGAGGTTTATAATTGGAGGTGTTGTTTAGAAGTCATAAAACTTGAGCACTGTTTCTAAATTTAACGACCAACGATTTTAGGCTGTTGGCAGACTGGGCTCAGAATTTAACAATGGGTGCAATGTGTATGTATTTACTCTCAACAGATATTATCAGTGTCAAGGATTCATTCTGTTGAAGCACAGTGGAAAACGTGTGGCTCTAAGTCAGCTAACGAAGCCAAATCTAGTTGTGTGTTTGATCCTGAGATTCCACAACCAGAGTCAGGACCCTGGTGCCGTGCGTGGCTGGGTAGTGTTGTGTCATCTGCTATTACCAGGGCAACATGGGGCCTTCAATTCTGTTCGTTGCCAGGTCAGGGGAAGGAAAACGACACTGATTTTCTTGGCTAGCAACAGACAGCATGAGATTTCCAGATGCAACCAGTATTCTTTGGCCAGGAATTTCTTTTTTATACTCTGAAAGTATGGGCATCGATATGATTTTTTCCCCTTGTCCTTTATGTTTTCTTTACCAGTATAATCACATACAACCTTCCAAAACATTGTTTCCTTTAAGACTATCACATTTAAGTCCTCTCTTTCTCATAGAGTCAACAGTGTGTGTAAAATAAACATCGTGTCTGTTGCAGATGAAACATTTTGCTTCCTTCCCCATGGGTCCTGTCAGAGGCTGGGGGAGGTTGAATTAACCAAGAGTCGTTAACCAACAGAACAAAGCTAACTGAGACTCTCGTATACCTCTAGAGAAAGAGGTATAAACATTTCAACTTATTTGTTTAAAAAAATTCAACACAGGAAACAAAGGTTTATTTGATAAATAAAAACTAAAAGCTGACTTTGTTCCCCTGTTTTGGTTAGTTTGAGGGAGGGGGGAAGAGAAAGAGACCAGATGGTGTCAAGAGAGGTGGGTGTGCAAATAAGGGAGGCAGGAAAAGAAGAGGAAGAGAGAGGCCCATGGAGAAGGTAGAAGAGAGAGGAGAGATACATACAAAAGAAGAAAAAAAAAAACCAGAAGAAAAAAGAAAGGGGGTTTGGAAGAAAGGGTAGGTGGGAAGACAGGCAGGGACAAAAGCTAAGTAGTTTTTGAGGTGGGTACCAGAGAGGACTGTGAGATACACGACATCTTCTTCATCTTAGGATAGCCAGCCCCTGGCACAGAGCCCAGTGGGCGTGCAAAACCCCCACTTTGTTTGTTGAAGGAAATTATGCCCTATTATTCATTTGGACTATGGACTTCAGAATATCATTCCCTGTTATCTCCTTACTGCCATCTGTTATGAACTCCCTTCGCTCACCCCAACCCTTCCACCCACCTTCTGGTCATGTGTAACCCTCTACCTCATCACTCTGGTCTCAGTAGAAGTACAAACTCTGAATGGATGTGCTACATCCTATCCTTTCTTCCCTCCTCTTGGACTCTGCTTCTACAAAATTCAACAGTCCTATAAATTTTATACACTCTTGGTTTATAAATATACTAAAATCTCAACCACTTTCAAAATAAATAGTAAACAAAAACGCCCCAACAAAATGCCTCCCTTTTTCCTATATTTTGCTCCTTTGATGTCATTTATATCCTCCCTCTCCTTCACAAACTAGCTTCTTAAAATAGTATTCCGCTCTCATCCCTCATTTGTTTTTTCCTCTCCCCACTGCCATCAGGATTCTTTTCCCACCATCCCCCTGAAGTTGCCTTTGCTGAGGGTAAGTCGCCTCCTAACTGCTAAAGCCAGTGACTTCATCCTTAACTTTACCTCTCTGTGACATTTGACTCTGACGACCACTCCCTCTGCCTTGAAACTTTCCTCCCTTGGGCTCTGTGACACCTGCTTTCCTTGGGTTTTCTCCCACACATTTGGCTATGCCTACTCAGCTTCTTCTGATAGTTCTGTTTCTCAGACGACCCCTTACATAAGTACGTTCCCCACAGTCCCATTCTTGACCTTCTCATTTTCCTTAGCCACGTACATTATATATCTATACAATATATAATGGCAATTAAATATTATATATTACATATTATATTTAATACTTTGTCATTAATATAATAGTAAACATTATATTTAATTACTATATATTAAATGTATATTCAATTGCCACAAAATCCATACAAATGTCAGTGAATCTCGGGTTTCCATGTCCAGCCCAGGGCTATCACATGAACTCCAGTCATGGAGGAGTAATTATCTGCTGGGCTTCTGCACATGGCTATCCCTCAAACATTCAAACTGCACGTAATCAAAATGGAATGTGCTGTAATTTCCCTGTTCCTGAGCCACTAGGTCTCTTTGGTAGGAAACCTCACCAGACTTCTGACATCATTGCTGGAGTCATCTTGGACTCCCTTTTTATTGACTTCCACATTTGATTCATCACCAAGTCTTACTCTTAGTGTAAATGTAACCTGGATGCACCTGACCCACCTGAAGCACTATCTTTGCCCAATATAGCATTCACTAAGAAAACAATTGGAAAAGTAATGGAAATCATTACTGTGGTCTACCCTCAAATACTTAAGGGTGATTACCTAGTGTGACACATGACCAAATGGTCTAAAAGCCTCTTCACTTACCTATTTTCTCAAAAAAATCTACCACTTTCACAGCTTGGTAGCTGAACTATCTCACTCAAAACTCTCTCAACACAGACTCAAATCCTTGATTAGAAGACTGGAGGAGGGTCAAAGGCTGCAGGTACTCATATAGGACTATATATTTTTTATTCTGCCACATGTATTTTTTGAATTTGTGAATTATCCTTATGTATATTACTTAACTCCTTTTCTCCCTGACAACTTTATTGCTGCTATAACACATTCAGTCCCTAATCATTGTTTATTCTTCTCTACTCAAATAACTTTTCATTTGTTTATATGTCTCTGCCCTCTCCTCTCTCCAGTTCATCTTCCACGTGACTACTAAATTCATCTCTAAAAATCAAATTTGTTTATCTTATTCCGTTGCTTGAAATCCTTTAGTGGCTCCTGTAACCTGAAAGGTGAAGTCCAAACTTCCTGGTTAAGCATAGAAGATCTCAAAATCAAGGATTGGGTACTGATACCCGTGTCTCCACCCTGTCTCCTCTTATTCCACTTCAGGCACCGTGGGCCTGCCTCCTTGAAGCACTTCTACTCAGGCTGCTCTCTGTAAGCCAGACCTTACTTCTGAGCATCATGCTGCTGTGTGTCCAACACCCTGCCAAGCATCTGTACGTCACGTTCAACATGTCCCAGAGTGAACTTATCCTCTCTTCCTTCCTTCCTCAACATCCTCATTTTCCCTTAGTGACCTTTTATGGGGTAGCAGGCCACCCTTGACTCTCCCATTTCCCTTACTCCTCATACCCCATCAAGTTTTGTCAATGTCACCTCTAAATTCTTCCATTCATCTCATTATTATCTTGACTGCTGCATCCGCCTTCAATTTTCTGCATCCAGTTTCGTCCCCTTCAAATCCTCCACGCAACCATTCCGACTTAGACAACTACCAGAATTTCTTCACGCTCCTTCTGAGCTCCGCCCAGCCCATGATCAGGTGCCTGCCTGCTCCGACGGCCTCCTGCTCCTTCCTGTCTGCGACTTCACACTCCGCAACATGAGTGAGGGATAGTTGGATGGCAGGGAGTAATGTTTTAAGACAGAATTTTATTTTTAAGACTCAATTGAAATAAATGCTTCATGGAATTGAGAAAGATATTTAGGGCAACATAAACATTGGGAGGACAGCTTTAAACACAAAGTAGAAATAGCATATTATAGTGGCAATTGCTCAGAGCTGGGAGTCAGAAGTAGCATCTAGTCCTGATTTTATCCTTTCCTAGCTGTGTGTTTGGATTAGTCACTTAACCTCTCTGGGCACCAGTTTGCTCATCTGTAAAAATGAGGTGAGTGGATTCAATTTCAAAAGTTC
The DNA here is from genome assembly GCF_023721935.1 of Panthera uncia. NCBI lineage: Eukaryota > Metazoa > Chordata > Mammalia > Carnivora > Felidae > Panthera > Panthera uncia. Next base: position 58,777,997 of record NC_064810.1, on the reverse strand, counting down.
CTTTCATTGTTAAAATATATGCTTCTAGAAAAAAATCCTGAAACATGGTTCATATACCTTCTAGTGTGCCACTCAAAAACTTGCAACAGAAACTGCCATGTTGGGAATTTTTGAGTTGATTTTTCAGCATCTCTCCCCAACACCTAGACTTCAGATCTCACCACAGTCCCCAGCTCCTGCTTGTTATCATCATCCTCTGGATTTCTGAGTCACCAGCAAAGTTGGTGTGGGACAAACCAGAGCCAAGGAGAAAGAGACATACATATTTCAGTAACCATCTCTTCTCAGACTTATCTTATTCTCATAAAAACCCTAGTAACCATACAGTTTGAAATGCTCTGAATGTCTGGTTGCTGAGGTCATCACATGATAAGAGGTGGAAGCAGAAAACAACACGAAGGAACAGATTTGCAGTTCCAGCAGCATGCACATCATTCATTAACACTTGCGCAGACCCGTGACCTTATGATTTCAGTTTCACAGAATCCAGTTCTCCAAAGGGTCTAATTAGCCTCACAGGAAAACCAGCCCTAGAATTCAAGTACACTGCCACCAGATGACAGTCACAGGTCGAAGACACAGAGACCAATCAGTAAATGCGATGCTTCCCTGAAGTTCAAACTGTACTCTGTTCAAGTAATGTGCGACAACCTCCTTCAAACGTATCACCGTGAATTCCCACATTGTTTAATATCATAAATAGTTAAGTATTAAAATCATTAAATGTAAGCACCATATTTAGAAATTGCTTAGAGGTAGTGGTTCTTAGCTCTGGCTACACATTAGAATCACCAGGGGAACTTTAAAATTATATATACTAATGCTCAAACCTCCCTCCTAGAAACTCTGACTTAGTTGATCTGGGTGGATTTTGTCTATCAGAGAAACTTTTTCTGTCTTTTTTGGGAGGAGGGTGGGAGTGAGAGTTTTTTGCTCTTGAAATTACCATGTCACTTTTTTCTACACCAAAATTAATGGAGGGACTTGGAAAAAATGCTGTGACCACTCCTCCATCCTTCTAACCATTCACTCCTCCATCTGTCCATCCATTGCTATGGGCACACATTGTCAAGAGCTGCACAGAAGACCAAGGTAAATATCCGATTCCTATTAGCAACTCTACTGGCTATCGACTTCTTTATAAACTGCCTTAGAAAAGTTAAGGTGAAATTTATAATAGAACAAAACATTCTGATTACAAAAATAAACTGCAGAAGTATTATATACTATTTGTAAATATTCTGACTTAAAAAAATTAATCTTTTTATTGAAGCATAAAAAAACATATGAAAAAAACACAAGTCATAAATATGTATCTGAATGAATCCTCACCAGGTAAACAACCATATACTTCCTCTTTCCTCTTCAAAGTTACCACTATCCTGACTTCCAATATTGCAGAATAGTTTTGCCTGTTTTTAAACTTCATATAAATGGAACGAAACAGTATGTATTCCCTTTGTCTGGTGTCTTTTGCTTAACATTGTGTTTGTGAGAGTTATCCATGTTGCTAGGTACAGCAATGGTTTGTTCATTTTTATTGTTGTAGAGTATTCCCTGGGATGAATAGGACAATTATATATTTAGGAGTTGGATTTATAATAAGTAGGTGTGAAATTGCATTGTCAGTCTTCGCAAATTATAGAAATTGGTACGTGTAGGGAAATCTCCTTATAGTTTTAATTTGGTAGCTGATAAGGTTGGGTTTTAGGACCATTTGGATACCTTCTTTGGTAAAGTGTCTGTTAAGCTCTCTTGCTTATTTTTTTTCCAATGGGCTTGCTTTATTATATTTTAAAAAACAGGTATAGAAATAATACTAGTCATTTCAAATAATTGACTTGTGATCTGGTTGGTTCTGTCCACTGTTGATTTGTTCTCTATTTCATTGTTTTATGCTCTTATTTTATTACTTTCTTTTACTTTCTTTGAGTTTTATTTTCTAACTTCTTGAAACGGACACTTACCACACTGATTTTCAGCCATTCTTCTTTCTTAACATATACATTTGAAGCTATACATTTGCCTCTAAACAGTGCTTAGTTGCATCCCAGAAGTTTGGATATGTCATATTTTCATTATCATTTTTTTCAAAATATTTTCTAATTTTTATGGTAATTACTCTTTGACTCATAATTTATTTAGAAGTAAGCTACTTAATTTCCAAACATTTGGAGACTTTTATAGATATCATCTTGTAGGTGATTTCTACCTCAATTCCATATACAGGATTTCAGTTCTTTTAAATCTATCTATCAAGACATGCATTAGAGCTTGGCAACTGGTAAATGTTGCATGTGCACCTGAAAAGGTTAGGCTTTCTATCATTTTGAGATACAGTTTCTTAAATACATTAATTTGTTCAAGCTTGTTGTTCATATTCACTTGCTCCTTATATCTTAACGGGCTAGATAGCAAATATATTAGGCTTCCAGGCCATAATGCCTCCAAACCAACTACTCACCTTTGTCATTGTAGTATGAAAGTAGCCAGAGACAATATGTAAATGAATGGGTGCAGCTATGTTCCTGTAAAACTCTAGTTACAAAACCCAGTGGCCAGTCTGCGGGCCACAGATTGCCAATGCCTGTTCTATTTAATTATGTTTTGGTCTATTTATTCTATGATCTATAGAGAAATCGCTGCAATTGCAAATTAGTCCAATTATTTTCATTCTGAAATTTTTGTTTGTATATTATGAAGTGATGTTAGCAGGTGCATATAAATTTAGAATTGATTCTTTTAGAAATATGAACTGTCCCTCTATCTTCAGTAATGCTTCTTGCATTAAGGAATATCTTGTAAATATGATATACTACAAATATGATATATACAAATATGATATATATGATATATACAAATTTATTTAACCTAACTTTCTCTTGGTTAGTATTAGTATATTTCTTTTACTATCCTTTTATTTACGTTTATATATTCTTTTTTTTTTTAATTTTTTTTTTTTAACATTTATTTATTTTTGAGACAGAGAGAGACAGAGCATGAACCAGGGAGGAGCAGAGAGAGAGGGAGACACAGAATCGGAAGCAGGCTCCAGGCTCTGGGCCGAGGGGCTCGAACTCACGGACCGTGAGATCGTGACCTGAGCTGAAGTCGGACGCTTAACCGACTGAGCCACCCAGGCGCCCCACGTTTATATATTCTTTTATTTAAGATTGTACTCTTTTAAGCAACACATAGTTTCCTTTTTTTTTTCTAAATCTCATTGACATTCTTAGTCTTTTTCTTGGCATATTTGAGTCTGTTTATATTATATATATATTTTTCATTGGGTAAATGTAAACATTGATTCAATTCCTGAGACTCTTCACTCTCTGTTTCAAAGTTCTAGTGAGAAGTCTAGGTCACAGGATTTTTTTTTTCCTCCAGTGTAGTTTCTGCCCCTGAGATCTCCTCATTTTTTTCTTAGAAAACATATTGTTCCAGTGAAGCTGAGTCTGGCCCTATGGGCATACAGGCTTGCACACACCTGGGTGCCAGTCTCCATCTTCAGCGGTACCCAAACTCATCAGTTCCAAGAGTCTTCCCTGTAAGAAGCCAGAACCACAGAAGAGGTGATAATGGGGGGGGGGGGGAGCAGGCAAGAGCTTGCCTGTTTTTTTCTTATTGATTTGTAGAAGTTCTTTATATATCCTGCTATGAACCCTTTACAGTTATGTGTCTTTTAGTCTATGGTTTATCTTTTTGTTCTCTTAGTGAAACATTTTGATGAGTAAAATTCTAATTTTAATATAATAAATTTAACAATATTTTCTTTTAAAATTTATTTAAAACAGAGAAGAGGAAGTGGTCTGAACCCTTGAGAAGGCTTAGTCTTAGAAGAGAATGAGGCAGAAAATCCCTGAACTTTCTGGCCTTATTAAGGAATGACTTTAGTCTTTCTGTTTAAGTATTCACACAGATTTATGCAATATTTTACAAAAGCTACCTTTGGAAGAGAACAGATCCCTTGGAGATAATTCCCCCAATTGACTTTATTATATGTATGTCTAAGATGAACAGTTTGAGATGGTGAATCCCAACTGGTTTTGGTTTCAAAGGATGGTAGTGCAAGGAGAAGGAGGAAATTACCATGAGTTTTTGCACAAAGGACAAAGCCACATAACATTATTTTCTACCTGTACACATTCCTACCAGTAAGGACAAGAAAAATAGGTTAAGGTATTCCTTAGAATAAAATCCTTCAGGAGAGTGGAACTGATGCATAATGCAAAAGTACCTGGTCACCAGGGCCTCTTTCTTGGACTACAGACAAACGGGGTCCTCACAGACCCCTGAGAACAGATACACCTATGATGTCAAGCACTGTTCCCCTCTGCGCCAGTCCCTACTGCTTCCCTGTTGCACAGATTATGGCCCTGCTGCCCAGCTGTGAGTAGGTGAGTTCAGAAGGTTCTCAGACAAGACACCAAGGGCATAATTTCCTTCTTGAGTGCTGACTTGGAAAGTGGATTGAACATGCCCAAGCACAGCAGCAGCAGACAAATGAATAGAGAAAGGCCACAATAAGTCCTGCTTACTGTAGCTGGAAGTGCTGAATCTTGGTAACCAGCAGTTTGTACGGGGCCCCCAGGGGTGCCATGGAGGCTACATCTACAAATATCAGTTGCTCCAGAGGTCCTGTTTCATTGGTTGCTTCGGAGGGACATAAGGTGCGGCTCACTTCCTGGTAGTTGTAACTCCTCTGGTATCTGTAGCAGCCAATGGAAGGAAAAACCAGCAAAAACAAGAGAAAGAGACTCAGTGAACATGCAGGGGAAAAAGCCGATCTTATTTCATTTCTCTCCAAATTTGTTTTTGAGTCCTTATGTTTTGAATTTCAGACTGGACCTATTGATAGTGATTTAGAACTAGTGTCTTTGGCATAAGCTTGTGTGATGTGATAACAGGGATTTGAGTACTTCTCAGTGCTGGCCAGTTCAATTCAGTCATGCCTACATGATACTCAATGATCTTCCTAATTCAAGGAGGAAAATATACCACATTTTGAAGGGGAAACTGTCCTGGTAAAACAACCAGTTGATTTCATATTTCTACTCAAGCTTTCACTGAATGGAACATAAAAAAAGCGCCCCAGAGCCCAAGTCAAGGCTGTGAGAGTGACTATTTTGGTTCTCAAATTACTCAGCCACTAAAAATGATTTAACACCATACTATGTATATATGTCTGAATGTCTTCTGGTTTTTTTCTTAGTAGTGCTATATAGTACCTTACATAGTTTCTCTGCAAAAATATAAACTTCCTGAAGGCAGGGATTTTGTTTTTCTTCCCCCCACCTCCCACTGCTGTATTCTTAGCTCTAGAACTTAGTAGTGCTTAATAAATACTATGGAATGAAGAATGCATACTCTGTGGGCATTCTGAAGAATGGAGGAGGTGTTACTCATTTACGTTGACTGATGAGCCTAACCCTATCCTTAGTGGATAATCCACTGACCCAGAGCTATAGAATATTCTGGATATAATCAAAATGCTAAAAGTTCTTCCGGTGCTACAAATCTAGGCAGAGTGTTTATCTGAATTCTAAGGGGATGGAAGTTAAACATGCTCGAAATGGTCAGGCTATGTGCCATGATCATTATTTGCCCTTAGCATACAATGTCAGCATTCCAAAAGCCTGATTTGTCTTTACTAGGGAAAATGCCAATTAAGATCTAAATCACTGAAAGAAACCAAATGTAAAATTGTCCAGGAGAAGATCCACTTACAGTCCTTGGAAGAGCAGAGGAACCTGCCAGGACAGCACCGCTTTTTGCTGGCGAACCACAACGAGGACTGGGTAGTCGAGGTTCTCGGAGGAACTGTTCACATATACCCGCACAGCATTCACCTGGGAGCCAGGGAAGAGAGGGGGATAAAGTAAATCACACACACACACACACACACACACACACACACACACACACACACACAGCATATGCATCATAGCTGCTACCTGACATCATCTTGGGTGAAACCAGATTCTGGAAGCTTCAAATGGCAGGCTGAATATTTCGAATTGGGCAGTCAATACAAGGTTTTGGGAATAAGTCCACAAGAGAAAAAGAAATTGAATATAAACACTACAGATTCAAATACCTTAAAAAAAAAAAGACCTACAAGCTCCTCAATTGCTGACAAACTTTAATTTTGTTTTTGGAAAATCATTCTGTGCTTTAATCCAAAATGTTGTTGCCACGTTTTATTCAAGCCTAGCAGATGGCCTGATGCTCCCCTAGCAACAGATACCATAGGGGCTGAGAATTCTTCTCTTTGCCCTGCTCCGAGGCATAAATCAATCCCTGAGACAAAATGCTTTTCTACATCAGCAGCTCCATGGTTCCTTCTGAATACGCATTTCAACCCAAGGATTTAACACTATCAATGCTGTTTTAAAGACAGAAAATTGAATTGAACTGTGGCCCTCGATCTAGATAGTTTTGGTGTTTTCCTTCAGTTTTTATAATACCATAGGCTAAATGGAAAGAACAAAATAGAAAAAAGACAAGGTAAGAAAGAAAAAGTAAAACTTGATCTTTCACATGAGACTCCCCCCACCACCCCAATGTTGTATGAAAGCCTTAGTGTTCTCTTGAAAGCTTCTTTATTGGGAAGAAGAAATGAAACAAGAAAATCTTGCATTTAAACCCTGAAGAACTATACATATTGAAAACAGAAACTGAGGGGCACCTGGGTGGCTCAGTTGGTTTAATGCCAGACTCTCAGTTTTGGCTCAGGTCATGATCTCACAATTCGTGACATGGAGCCTTGAACTGGGCTCTGTGCTGACTGCAGAGTCTGCTTGGCATTCTCTCCCTCTTCCTCTTTGCCTCTTCCCTTCCCATGCACACTCTCTCTCTCAAAATAAATAAATCAACTTGAAAAAAAATGAAAGTTGAGGGGAAGCAGAACCACATGGATATCATATGCTACTCTTTGGTTCTCTTATATCATTCTTCATTAAACCACTTTGCTATTTTAATGTTGAAACAGTCCAAGAGTAATTACTTTGATAAGAAGCACTTGCTCATGAAGGGAACATTTCCTTGTGCCTAAACTCTACATGTTTCCATGGAAGTTATGGTGCAGCCGATAAATGCCAACACCCTACCTCTAATGCAGACCTCCTTCCTAAGTTCTGGATGTTCCATAGGCACCTCAATCTCAACCTGTCAGAAATGGAATCTATCATTCTCTTCATCTTTAATTTCCTCTAAATTTCTTTGCTTCTTGAACGGCCTCAGCATGCAGCCATTTCATCTAATGACAACCATTAAATGAGAGTCATCCTTGATTCCTACTTCTTTAGCTTTTCTCAGTCAATAGGTCATCAAGTTTTATTGCTTCTACCTCCTTCACTGTGTCCATATCCAGACTCTCCCCACTACAATGATGCTGTCATAGCTCTCGTAGTTTATCTCCTCATCAACAGTACCTTAGCTAGTGTTATCCCCAGGACTCTGCCCCCTCAGATGTCAATTCCACCTTGGCATCCTCCTATATGAAAAGGCCTTTAGTGGCTCTGGGAATTTTCTGATTTACCCCAACACCTGGATGTGCAATTGGCATCTTTTTTTAAAGTTTATTTATTTTGAAAGAGAGCGCACATGTGAATGTGCATTAAATCAGGGGAGGGGCAGAGAGAGGGAGAGAGAGAATCCCAAGCAGGCTCCACACTGTCAGGGCAGAGCCCGACCCAGGGCTTGATCTCAGGAACCGTGAGCTCATGACCTGAGCCAAAATCTAGAGTTGGATGCTTAACCAAATGAGCCACCCAGATGCCATGCAACTGACATCTTAAATGAGGTGATGGGCAGCCTTGTGGGACTGAGCCCTTAACCTCTGAGATCTGATGCTGAAACCAGCTAGACCTGAACTGAACTGCAGGACACCCAGCTGGTGTCACAGTGTTACCTGATGTGTGGAAAATCCACCCATTTGGTATCAGAAGTGTTGAGTAGAAGAAAATGGAAGTGAGTTTTCCTATAGACAACAACAAAGCATTTTTGTCATGTAGTCAATTATTATTTTTTTCTTGGACACTTCTTCCATCACTTTTAAAATTGAGCTATAATTCACACACCACACAACCCACTCTAAGGTGTACAATTCAGTATTCACAGAATTATACAACCATCACCACTATTTACTTCCAGAATATTTCATCACTCCAAAGAGAAGCCCTGTACTCATGGCAATGACTCCTCACTCCCTCTTTCCCGTAATCCCTGGTAACTATTAAACTGATTTTTATCTCTATGAATTTACCTATTCTGGACTTATGGCATATTATATGCTCTTTTGTATTTGGCTTATTTCACACAGCATGATGTTCTCAATGTTCTTCCATGTTGTAGCATGCATCAATGCTTCATTTCTTTTATTGCTAAATGATATTCCATTGTATGCATATCCCACATTTTTTAAATATATTTTTTAGTTTATGGACATTTTGGTTGTTGCCACCTTTTGGCTGTTTCGGTTGTTACAAACAATGCTGCTATGAACATTTATATACACGTTTTTGTATGAATATGTTTTTAATTCTTTTGAGTGTATATCTAGGAGTAGAATTGTTACATGACATGGTAACTCTATGTTTTACTTTTTGAGGAGCTGCCAAAATGTTTTCCAAAGAGATTCATCATTTTACATTCTAGCAATTTACATTACTGGTAATATATAAGTGTTTCAATTTCTCCACATCCTTGCCAACACTTGTTACTATCTTCTTGCCTATAACTCTCCTAGTAGGTGTGAGTACCTCCTTGTAAACCACATGGTATTTTAACTGTTTACCTGCCTAGCTTTTTTTTTTTTTTTTTTTTTTTTGGTGCAAAAAGATGGTTTTATTAAAGCATGGGAACAGGAACTGTGGGCACTGCACTAGGGTTTTGAAGACTAGTTATATACTATAGAGTTGGGGGAAGTAAAGGCAAAAGGGAGGTCTCCAAAAGGACTTTCATATGCTAAAGAGTACTCCTAAGATACTGGACGCCTTGCTATTTTCCAACTAAGGATGTTTTCTCTTTAGTAAGGCATTAACATTAAGACAGGAGGGAGTTCCTGGAGAAATGTTATACTTTGTGTTTGTCTCAAGTATTTGTCAATGGGATGCAGGTTATAAGGAAATTTAATGTTATTTAAATTTTATTCTTGCCTTTGTTCCCCACATCATATGGAGGGGAGGATGATACTAGGGGCTCCAGGAAACAGAGTATATAGGTCTCTGGAGACTAGGCTGTTGATAAGATTGCTTTTTCTTGTAATTTACTAAGACATATTGTAAACTGATGGAGACTCCAGTCCTGCATGACAGTGATCTCTATCAGTTAATCATTTGTTTTCCCCTTTCCTTTGTTCTTGGGCAGCCAGGAGTGCCTGAGGAATGTCACACATATCCCACCCGGGGGCTGGGGGAGGGTGTTGCTTGTGCTTTGCCCTCATCTTACCTTATGATCCCTCATCCTATCCCCCCTGAACAATTTTGACGCTTAAATCTTTAAAGTTGCTGGAGGCAGAAGGTCTCATCTTCTGTAATTTCTTCCTGCTGAATGGGGGCATAAAGACGTCCCTACCTATGGGTCAACATTAGCCAGTCTGGGAATGTATAGGGGAGTTTCGATAGGCGATAGGCAGAGGCAGCTGAATACATCCTGCACTCTTTTAGGAAGGTGCAAACTTTATGTTTGGTATCCCTAGTGTTGACAGAATGAATTAGCTCAGAAGCAAGCTCACTTTTGTGGTGCATAATACGAACACTCACCAGCATTATGCATGCAGCACATGATTTAAAAGCACACTTTTAGGCTGGCTTAAATCTACAGCAGTCAGAACTGAGGTACAACCTAAGGAAAGCTGTGAACTGGACAAGCTTCATCTTTAGCCTGTCTGCTCCCCTTTCTGGACCTAGAAATGCAGCCTCCTCTTCCCTTCTTAGGTACTTAGTACCAGAAGGGATTTCCCTCCATTGTTTTTTCACACTTTAAGACAGTGATTCTTAAATTTTAGCGTGCTTTTTTGGCATTCAAATCCCTCAAGCCCACCCCTATAAATTTCTGATTCAGCAGATCAAGAATAGAACTTAAAAGTAAGCATCTTAAGCATGTTGCGGGATTCTGATGCACATGACTTGGAGCCTACACTTTGGGAAGTACTGTTCCAACGAAACCATCTAGTGGATGACCACGTTTGTCAGCAACTTGCCAACTGCCCATTATTATGAGATGCACAACCCTGAGACCACCAAATGTCACTAGCATGTCTGGAAGCTGGTGTTGTCTGGGGCTAAAACTGGGTTGGAAGGAAGGAAGTCTGTAGGGAGAACAGATGTATCACCACCATGGTTACCCCATTCACTGCTCATTGCCACACCCTAATTTTATTCCTTGTCTGGCTCTTGTAATCCACTTACTTTTGTATTATTTAATAATGATCTTACTAATTATAATAAAAACAAACTCAGAGATACTGACATAATAAATTGCAGAAAAATATATTAGAGTAGGAGATCGAACTGGGCAGTTTTTTTTTGAGACAAATAAATAACACATTGCCCCCAGGAAGGGATAAAGAGTCCTGTTGAAATTTTGCTTTGCTTTTTCAGAGGCTAACACACAACTGAGAAGATTGGATTATATTTGCAGCAGTGAAATAAGCCATGTAAAGGCAAAAGTGAATGAAGGACAGTGTTGACCATGCATAATGGATCGTGACACCTTGTAACAGACCATTCTTAAGAGCCAAGATTTTCCCTCTTATTGCTTTTTTTTCTGTTGTCATGAGCACCTAGCAGTGCTCCCCCCTTGCCCATGGGGCCTATGTTCCAAGACCTGCAGCGAATGCCGAAAACTGCAGATAGTACCAAACCCTATTATAGCATCTTTTTCCCACACATACACACTTATGATAAAGTTTATACATTAGGCACAGTAAGAGATTGATAACAATACCTAATAATAAAATAGAACAATATAACAATAATTGTAATAAAAGTTACATGAATATGGTCTCTCTGTGACTCAAAATACCCTACTCTACTGTACACACCCTTCTTGAGATGATGTAAGAGGATAAAATTCTCACATGATGAGATTACTTGACACGAATGACATAGGCATCATGACATAGTATTAGGTTACTGTGGACCTTCTGACCATATGTCAGAAGGAGAATTATCTGCTTCTGGACTGTGGTTGACCATGGGTAACCAAAATTGTGGAAAGTGAAACCACAGATAAAGGGGGGGGG